>NW_007067592.1:109744-157760 GCF_000164805.1 Carlito syrichta
CCGGGAGCGGCCCCTGCCCTCCGGTCTGGGCGACGGGGTGAGACTCCACTCAAAACAAAAAACCGTAACAAGATTTAAGACACTCACTCCATCATTCAGTTCATTGCTGAGAACCCCCCAGGGGCCAGTGCGCGAGACGGAATTCGTGCTGCACGTCTTTCTCTCCCTGCTGCTAAGGGGACGCAGGGGCTTCCCTCAGATGTGTAGGGTGTCACTTCACTCCCTTCCTCCTTGTTTCCAAGTGTGAGAGTAAACCTCCCAGTCACGCCAGGAAGGTTAGTTCCTTCCCTCCGCACAGACCCTGTAATGCTGCTTCGAACTGAAACAGGAGCCCAAAAGACCAGCTGCAGCTTGGAGGCCAGCCGTCCTTCCTGCAACACCCGCCTCTGTCACCCACTGATGCACACGCTCCTGGGCACCTGGAGCATCGAGCTGTGTGTGCTCTCCCACGGGCGGGGGGGCTTCCCACTCCCGGCCCTCCCGCCTCAGAGCTGGCTGTGAGTGCCCCCAGGCAGACCCTCCTCACTCTGGGCCGGGGGAGGACAGCAGGACTGCACAGGGCCCGGCGGCCTGCACTCCCAGGGACCCCCAGCTGAGGCATGGCGTTCCCGCTGAGGTCGTGCATCCTTTGGCTCGTCCCCGAAATGAATTTTGGAGTGGCCAGCAAAGTTCTCAAACAAAGTTTATTAGAGAAAAAGGAGAGAGAAGCAAGGGAGACATGCCAGCGCTGGTGGCACGGGCGAGAGAAACTGTGCCTTTTGCACTTTACAATAGACCTGATATACCTTCACAATGGCTGGTTTACTAAAAGGGGTGAAGCCCAGGTCAGTGCCACTCTGGGGATTGACATCTCTGGGCTGTCAACGGAAAGGGAGACGGGGAGGGTCGGGACCTCTGTCTCTTGCAGAGGCCCTGCCAGACGTGTCCAATTCACAAGTTCCTGAGCTAAAAGGTGGTCTTAATGTCGTTTCTATGACTCAGGTTAGTTAAAGGGTGGTATTCAGACTCTGCCTTTGGCAGGGAACCTGAGAGCTTCTTAGTGATTATTATTTTTGTTTGTTTGTTTGTTTGTTTGAGTTGGAGTCTCACTCAGTCACCCAGACTGGAGTGCAGTGGCCGCTCCCGGCCACCGCAGTCTCGACCTGCTGGGCTCCGGCGAACCTTCCGCCTCAGCCTTCCGAGTAGCTGGAACTACAGGCGCGCGCTACCACGCCCGGCTGATTTTTTATTTATTTATTTATTGTAGAGATGAGGTCTCGCCAAGTTGCCCAGGCGGGTCTCGAACCCACAGGCTCAGGCAATTCACTCACCTCAGCCTCCCAAAGCGAGGGGTTACAGGCTAAGCTGCTGAGCCCAGCTTCTTAGTGACTGTTATGCTAAATCATGAATTTAAAGGTTGGGCTTTCCTCGTCTCACACCTGATGGGGCTTCCTTTAGATTTGCTGAGAAGACGCGGTAGGCTGCAGCTTGGCTTGCAGCAAAATGAAATCTTAAAAATTTCTGAGTGGTTCCTAAAACCTGCCTAGGGAAAACGCATCTACATCTGACCTGGGCTAGCCACCCTGCCTCACAGCCACCCCCACCTCCCACCAGAGTGGAACTCAGAGATGTCCTTCCCGAGGCCTCACCGGATGTGGGAGTGCTTTGCTCCCTGCAAACACGCCTGGTCTCCAACGTGTCGTTCAGGGCTGCATGCAGCTGCAAGCAAAAGAAAACTCACAGAAAGAGAACCTGAGAAGGATTATCCCCAGGTTGCAGAAGCCATCAGCCTGCCGCTCTGACCAGACTGCAGGGCATGGCCACTCGCAGGTGCACAGGAGACTGGGGAAGGGAGGGTCTTCCCCGAGCATGTCGACACCCAGACAAAATCAGAATTCCGTCACTAAGGAAGAAGGAAGACGGATGTCAGGAGGGCTAATCGCCGAGGAAGGAGTTTAGCATTTTCAATATTATGTCAGATGGGCCTGCAGGGGACTGGGAAATGTCAGGGTCTGCCCAAAACATCCAGGGAGGCCTGAAAGGGAGACGAGGGACATAGGAGTAAATGACTCTGTGTGTTGCAATTCTTTGCATGACTCGGATCTCTGGGCTGCTGCGCCCTCTCCCTCCACCCATCCACCGTCACCCTGTCCTTGCCCTAACATTCGCTTAGAAACATTTTTCAGCTGGGCTCGGTGGCTCAGCCTGCAATCCCGCGCCTTGGAAGGCTGAGGTGAGTGGATTGCCTGAGCCCGTGGGTTCGAGACCCGCCTGGGCAGGAGAAACCCCATCTCTACAATAAATCAAAAAATCAGCCGGGCATGGTAGCACGCGCCTGTAGTTCTGACTGCTTGGAAGGCGGAGGCGGAAGGATCGCCAGAGCCCAGCAGGTCAAGGCTGCAGTGGCCGGGAGCGGCCACTGCACTCCAGTCTGCGCGACAGAGTGAGACTCCAACTCAAAAAAAATACAAAAAACCAAACAAAATAAAAAAGAAACATTTTTCTTTTTCTTTCTTTTTTTTTTCAGTATTGCAGGTCAAAATCTTCTTCTTTTTCTTTTTTTTATTTTATTTATTTATTTTTTTTTGATATTGTGGGCTACAGTTTAGGGTTAGGTATACAAATATGCTTTGTTCAGGCACCCTTGTTGATAAGGGGTGTCTCCCCGTCCCCAGACAGATATTGACTACCGTTAATCCCACCTTCCTTCCCCTCCCCCCCATAGTTTCCCACCACTGTCAGTCTTTTTTTTTTATCGTATTATGGTGGATGTTCAAGGTCCACTATATGAGTGAGAACATGTAATACTCAGATCTTTGTTTCTGTGAGAGATCACTCAGTATTATTGACTCTAGTTCCATCCAGGTTGCTGCACAATTCATGATCTTGTTCTTTTTTATGGCTGCATAGTATTCCATCGTGTATATGTACCACATTTTTTTAATCCAGTCCTCTTTTGATGGGCAGCATGTTTCCAGGTTCTTGCTATTGTGAACAACGCTGCGATAAACATACGTGTGCAGGTATCTTTTTGATAGAGTGATTTGAGTTCTTCAGGGTATATTCCCAGTAGGGGGATTGCGGGGTCATATGGGAGGTTGATTTTTAGAGATTTTAGGAATTGCCACACTGATTTCCACAGAGGTTGCAGAAACATTTTTCTGAAATCGAACTTAAACCATCAGGTAGAGAAAAAAATCCAAGCCAAGAGATAAGTGAATAAAAGTATATGCAGACAGCCCCATTTGCGCTCCTCGTGTTCATTCTTCAGTTTTAGGTGTTTCCCTTCCACGGCCTCCAAAAGCCGCCTGCCCATCTGGAGAAACAGCTCCCTTAAAAGGATGATGTCTCCCAAATCCCTCTGCGGGAGCATGCCCCGCTGAGGCCTTGTATCTCTCACCCCTCGTCCTTTGCACCAGGGCGCGAGACTCCCTGGAGCACTGCCTCTCCACCACCGGTCACCCTCGAGGCGGAGGCGCCCCACGTGTGGACCGCCCTGCACCCCATCGCCGTGGGTTACTCCTCAAGAAACAGACAGGCATTTCCCCAGCAGCCCTGCTTTGGAAAAGCAGCAGAAAAAGTCACTTTGTTGAGTCTGACTTTCTAAGCAAAGCATTCCCTTCAGCAGGCCTGCAGAGCCATGCCTCGCGCCATGACCCCCGTCCACAGGCAGTGCTGGGCCGCGAGCGCAGTCCGCTCCCCGGCCACCCTGTGTGTCAGGCCCTGCCTTCCCTTCGCCTGAAGATGAAGCTGAAACCGGGGTGGGCTGTCTTGCCCAAGGGGACCTAGGACAGTGGCAAGAGATGACAGTCCGGATCCTTCCACTTCCCCACACGCATTCCTACATATCGAACGGTCACATATAACTGGGGATGGAGAGAAGAGAAGAAACCGCCTCCACCGTATGCGGATAGATGCCCAGCGCGTCACTCCAGCCCCTCTCTCAATGAACACCCCCTCCCCAATAGCAGCTCCCACTTCAGCAGCTCTCGGGGCCTTGTCTCTGGGAAAGCTGGTGAGAACCTTGCCAGTGTGAAAAGCACACAATCACAGTCCCAACATTGTGACTGGAAGAAAAATTGCACTTTTTGAGAACCCAAGTTAAATTTCAATTAATCAGAACATAACGTGGGAAGAGAAGAATACACCTGAGACAGATGAGCACATCATTCGTTTGGTTCCAACACGGACCACATACATCCACACAAGCACGTGCACTCACACATGCACACGCAGCTCTCAGGCAAGCGATTCCAGACTATTCCAAAATTCTCAGAGCAGCAGATCATAAAGTGCTGTCTATTTATCTACCGGCCTGTCATCACCATCATCGTTATGTCTAAATCCCCCACTGCTTCCACTAAATATCGCCAGCTGTTTTCTTGCTGTCTCTTTCACCAAGTAAGTTTAATTCCAGTTGGCAAAGGAAAAAGCTACACACAGAGAGAGAATGTTGTGAAGATCACCTTGAAAAAGGAGAATAAGAACCGTGAGAAAGCTGGGAAATGTTAAGATTGGATTTATTGTTTTGCAGAAAGGGAGTCGCTGAAACCCCATACTAATGAGCAGAAGCTTCCTCTTTTGGCTTTGTGATGCTAAACTTTATCTCACTAAGATACAGCCTGTAGCACTCAAAACCCCCGTTTGTGTTGCAGTCACACAGGGGTGCTGGACCCGTGAGGAGCAGACCCCGAATGGGAGCATAGAGGCAGTGGCAGGACAGAGAAGGCTCGGCCTAACCCAGACTGGACAGCTTGGGCCAGACACGCTGTGGGGCACAGGGCGTCCCCGGCTCACCAGGGCGACCAGGCAGGTGAGGCTGTGGCCGGGCTGGCAAGTCCAGCCCACTCAGGGAGAAGTCATCCTGCCCAGGAACTGGGAGCAGGCTAGATGGTGAGTGCTGGGTGCCTCCTAGCCGATAGGTTTCTGCTTCAAGGACCCAGACCTTAGGAGTACTCAATCCTATCAGGTAGGACACACCCCAGGACGACATTAAAAGAGTTTTCCCTGTCATCCCAGCACTCGGGAGGTCGAGGCAAGCGGATGGCCTGAGCCCATGGGTTCAAGACCAGCCTGGGCAACTTGGTGAGACCTCATCGCTACAATAAATCAAAACATAGTCAGGCATGGCAGCACGTGCCTGTAGCTCTGGCTCCTTGGAAGGTTGAGGTGGAAGGATCGTGGGAGCCCAGCAAGTCAACGCTAGTGTGGCCTTGAATGTCAGCCTGGGCGACAGAGTGAGACTCCAACTCAAAAAAAAAGAGTTCTCCTCTTCCTCCGAAGACCATAACTCTGTGGGCAGACGACACCCTCTGCCGACAGAGGCCCTCAGGCCACCTAGAGAAAAGCCATCCACTGCCCTCTGCCCAGCAGAGACCACTGCTTCCCATCCCTACCCTTGCCGCACTCAAGTCCCTCACGTTTGGATTTCTGCTTCCAAATTAAGTGCAACGCTTCTCTTCTTTCACTCTCAGAAGGCCACAGTCGGTGCCTGGCGAGTGAAAGGACTCTTGGCCTCCAAGCCTCGCCTGACTGGCGTGGACTCTTGCTTCCCCCGTCTCGAGGCTTTTGTGTGGATCCCCAGCAGCCATAAGACCCACTAGCTTTATAGCTCACCGCCCGTGTGTACGATTTCCCAGGACATTAAAGAATTCATTGCCCCCCACTGGCCAAACCACATGCAGAAGTCATCCCGTCTGGAAAAAGTCCCAAACCGGCCCTGGGCGTGAGGGCTGGCCTCCTCCTCCTGGCCCAGCCCTTCTCAGCAAATTGGGATGTGCCTTCCAGGAAGGTGACCCAGTGACCACTGTTCTGGGCAGCTTAACTTGGCCAAGAGCTGGCTTCCTACTGATGGGAAACACAGAGACTGCTTGCTGCAACCAAGCCCCCAAGGCTTTCATTCTGCAGCAATTTCCTCAGGAAGAAAGTCGCCCCTCAAGGCCAAGGGATACCAGTTTTATAACAGAGTTTATAATGCATTTCAAACTTTTTATCCTGAAAATAGCACACATAGAAAAGTGAATAAAACATATACTTACAACTCACCCAATAGTAGCAAAACGAGACCCAACCACACCTAGGTAAAGACCCAGAGCCTGCCAGAAGCCTAGAGGTCTCTCCCTGACCCCTGCTTCACCCCCAAAGGTGCCTACTGTCTTGACTCTTATGATAATCAGTTTCTTGCTTGTGTTTCATTTTTCCCCTGTATATGCATTCCTAAATGATATATTGTATTCATAACATCTAAAACTCTATTGATTGTGATGCCTGCCATTTTCTTATGTACAAACAATAAAAAATGATGCCATTAAACTGACACTTCCTTGATTAGAATTCTCATGTTATGCTTATTAAAAAGAACATTTATGACTCATATGCACATAGATTTTATCACATATTACCTTTGTCATATGCAAAAAAGAAAAAGTCAGCAAAATGTACAGGTCAAAGCCGTCTTCAAACTGCTTCCTAACTGGGCTCCACACTCTCCCACATCACTTCCAACTCAGGTAGTCTGTGTCTGTTTTTCTCATGCTACACTATCCTCAATGCAAAAAGAGCATTGCAGACGGAGAATTTCTCATAACAACGCTTTTGTGCAAACCGCTATCTTTGCATCAAAATGACAGTCACAGTAATTACTACAATAGTCAAGACCATTTAAGGCCAAGCACAGTGGCTCACACCTATAATCCCAGCACTTTGGGAGGCCAAGGTGAGAGGTTTGCCTGAGCCCAAGTGCTCAAGGCCAGCCTGGGTAACATGGTGAGACCTTGTTGCTACAATAGATCAAAAGTTACCCGGTGTGTCTGTACACACCTGTAGTCCCAGCTACTCAGAGGCTGAAGCAGAAGGATTACCTGAGCCCGGCAGGTCGAGACTGTGGTGGCCATGATTGTGCCATTGCACTCTAGCCTAGGTGACAGTGAGACTCTGACTAAAAAAAAAAAAACAAAAACCGTTTGAACTTGTCAGTCAATAAGTGACATCATCCTCAAACTTCTAGAGTTTCATCAAAGCTCACAGAAAGAACTGCTGGTGCCACTGCCGGGTGTCTGGCTGAGTCCGGCTGCACAGCTGGCCCTTTTGGCAGTTTGGACTGCTTAAGAATTTTTTTTTAGCTTGGCTTTTTGTGTGTGTGAGGGATCAGCAGTTCATGAGTTATAGTCATGAGTGTTCTTTTTAATAAACATAAAATGAAACTTCAAATTAACAAAGTGTCGATTTAATTGCATACTTTCTCTTTATTATTTGTATATAAGATAATGGCACACTTCACAATCAATTGAGTTTTAGATGTTATGAATACAATATATTGTGGAGGGATGCGGCGATAGGCGAATAAATGAAACACAAGCAAGGAAGATCAAGATCTTGGGCACCTTCAGCGGTGAAGCAGGAGTCAGGGAGAGACCCCTAGGCTTCCAGCAGGCTCTAGGTCTTCACCTGGGTGTGGCTGGATATTTGTCTTCACTTATACCATGACCTGCGAGTCAGGAATTCAGCAGGGCTCAGCTGGGCGGTTCTCCTGCTCCCAGGGCATCATCTGAGGCAATGCAGCAGTAGTGAGCTGATGGATAGGCTGGCCTGGGAGACTAATGGGGCCTCACCTGACTTTCTCATCTTGGTTATTTCTGGAAGTCCTGCTATTGTTGTTTAAAAGCCCAGTATATAGCTTTGTAAACATGCCTATTCCCAGCAAATATTTTCAAAGTTGTCTTTTATTTATTAAACACAATAAGCATATTTGTTTTATGTTCTGCAACTGGTTATTTTAATATCTAGGTATTTGAGAATCCATTGTTAATTTCAAAGGCAGCGGATGGTGCTGCCAATGTTCATTCATGGTACCTTATTTGTGCTGGACTGTCTTTGGCTACGTGCAGTTATTGTGCTTGGAAAGTTATGTAAGGAGTACTCTTTGAAGTACTAGATGAAGGCATCTTCTTCCAGAGAAAAATGGAAATAACTCCTAGAATATTCTAGGTAAACCCAGAAGACCACTTCATGTCCCCACAACTTCCTCCTGAGCTGTGCTATTCTATCCTTTCGGCTCTGTGTTTCCTGAAGTTCGGTTCCCTTGTGAAGACGTCTTCACAGGAGCCTTCTCTTTCACCTGAACACCCAAAGTCAAGAGACAGTTGTTTGCTCACCAGTCAGAGCAGATCTTTAGCCATTTTGTACATTTCTCATAAAAAACAAACACTTGTTCCATCTGGATTCATATCATTCAGCTAAACAGCACCCTATATCTCAGAGATTTTACCTCCCAAGCCACATTGATAAAGATTTTTGCAACTGGCTTACAATATTCCTTTGCATCCAACCTCTGTCATCATCCAGAATGACATCAACATTTACTGATACTTTCACCCTAAATTCAGCATGACCAAAAATGAGTCCTACAAACCTGTACCCTCTCTTCCTGTATTTCCAGGACTAGTGAATGTCACAACTGTTCACCCCACCGCCCAGTCCAGAAGTCCAGGCACGTCCCTAGACTCCTCCTTCCTTCTCCTTTGCCTTTCAGTTTGCACCAAGTGATTGCTTTTGTTCTCATCTATCCCGGATCCTGTCACCACTGCCCTAAGTTCCACCTCCTCACACCTCCAGGCTCAGAAGCTGGCAGCAGGCTCACAGCCAACTTGAGGGGTGCTCCTGCCAGGGCCCCCAACAGAGCCAATATGAACTACAGACAAGTGTTGGAAAGGGTGGGATCTCGGTGAGACCTCCAAAAATGTTAGGGTCACACTTCCAGAAAGGCATCCGGAATGCTAGGTAAGGCCTGCCGGGGTGTGTGTGTCTGGTATGCTCTCTGGTGCCACGAGAAAGATGCAAAGAATTGCACAGAAGTTAGATTAGGAAATGCAGTTTATTTATAAAGTAAATTGGAAAGACAGAGAGAGAAAGAGGGGATTCATTCCCCCAAGAGAGGGGAAAGGAGGAAGCCAAAGCTTAAGAAAGCATGCCCTGGCCATAGCTCAAAGAGCACGTGGCCACATCATAGCTTAGCAAGGCAATGGCAAATGACTCCTCATGGATGAGTCCTTTTAATTAACCTCTCCTTGATGGGGGAAGGTTGTTAAGGTGTTTGGGTGGTGGTCTGCTCCATGTCATCACAAAGGGACAGGTAAGCGCATGCACTGACGTCTGGTGATGGACGTCCCCAGATGGGTGAGTTAGTCACATGATTGCTGCCATGGTGGTGGGGTCTGTCTGTGTCATGAAGGTCAAGAAAGGTTAGTTAGGTTAACTTGCATCTTATGGGTGGAGGCAAATACTTGAAATAGAAAAGCTTCTGTGCTGCCCATCGAAAAAGGAATGGATTTAAAAAATGTGGAACATATACACGATGGAATATTATGCACCCATAAAGAAGGACAAATTATGAACTTTGCAGCAACTTGAACGGACTTAGAGGCTATAATACTGAGTGATCTATCACAGAAAGAAATGAGTACCACATGTTCTCACTCATAAGTGGACCTGGAACAATTATCATAATACTATAAGCAAAAGATTGGCAGTAGCGGGAAACTGTGGGGAGTGGGGCACACCTCATCACAGGGTACCTGCATAATGAACATTTGTATGCCTTACCCTGAATTGTTCCCTACATTTTTAAAATTAAAAAAAGAAAAGAAAAGCTAATTAGGACAAAACAAGCTGGAGAGGAGGTTGTCAAACAATCAATAGCTACTTCTGAGAAACTGGTTCTGTCTTCAGCGAGTGATCAGAGGGTAAGTGAAGTGAACTACTAGAAAACCATGAGATTTAGGCAATGTTAAAACGGCTGCACACTGGGTACAGTCAATCCATGTTATGTCCTTTCAGAAAGTAATCAGCAACCGCTTTCCCCTGTGACGTTGTCATTTCCCTTGGTGTCAGAAAGTTTCTAGTCTTTGAATTTGTATTTGTTCCATAGCATGACAGACCCAAATAGACGCTTGCTATTAGTGTGGATATTCGCATTAAGACCAGTGGTGTGGGACCTCATCAAACTGACAGGCTTCTGCAAAGCCAAAGAAACCATCAAGAGAGCGGGCAGACAGCCCACAGACTGGGAAAAAATATTTGCCAACTGTATGTCTGACAAAGGCCTAACATCTAGGGTCTGCAAGGAACTCAGACGTGCTGAAAAGAACAAAACAAACAGCCCCATTTTGATTCCACAAAGTGGGCAAAAGACATGAATAGGCACTTCTCAAAAGAAGACATACGAGCAGTGAACAGATGCATGAAAAAATGCTCAGCCCCACTAGTCACCAAAGAAATGCAAATTAAAGCCACACTGAGACACCACCTAGCTCCAGTCAGGATGGCCGTCATCAATAACCAAAAAACAACAGATGCTGGAGAGGACACAGAGAAAAGGGAACAATTCCACACTGTTGGTGGGAGTGAAAACTAGAACAGTTTCTGTGGAAAACAGTGTGGCCATCCCTAAAAGGTCTAAAAATCAACCTCCCATATGGCCCCGCAATTCCCCTACTGGGAACACACCAGAGGAACTCAAATTGCTCTATGAAGAAGATACCTACGCACGTATGTTTACCGCAGCATTGTTCACAGAACCAACTGTGCTGCCCATCAAAAGAGGACTGGAGAAAACAAATGTGGCACATATACTTGTTGGAATATTACGCAGCCATCAAAAGGAAAAACTTATGAAATTTGCAGCAACTTGGATGGACTTAGAGGCCATAATACTGAGTGACCTATCCCAGAAAAAAAGAACTAAGTATCACTTGTTCTCACCCACAGGCAGACCTTGAACGACTATCATAATACTTCACAAAAAGGACTGGCAGTAGTGGGAAACTGCCAGGGTGGGGGGGGCACACTTCATCAACAAGGTTACCTGCATAGTGAACGTTTGTATACCTGACCCTGAATTGTACCTCACATCTATAAAGTTAAAAAATTTTTTGAAAGAATACTTCACTGTATTATCTAGTTCTCATATCTGAGAAGTGCTTGTTTTCAAAGAGCCATGGTCTGTTATGGATACATGCTTGAATGTCACCTTTTATTAGCATTCTTTTCCTAATTTAACAAAGCTAGGGTAATACTCAGAACACTATTTTCTCCTCAGGAAAGTAGCCAAATAATCTCAAATAGCCAAAGCTCCTAAGGTTTAACCCCCATAGTGCAAGGTACGGAAAGTAAAAACTTTTAATGCCCCAAAAGCAAATCTACACCCTTCTGATTTCTGATAACATTTAACCTTTTCACAAAATAGAAACGGAAATAATACCTGTCCTTATAAGCCTTTGTTCAGAATTTGAAAGCCGTATAGTTTTTTTCCTATTAGTTAGTGGTGATTACCTTTTCATTTTTGTGAGACTATTTGTTAATGATTCTTGTGTTGTCTTATGCCCTTAAATTGCTTGCAAATAAACTCCTTCTCCCTTCAAAAAGAAAAAGACCAGTGGTGAATTTAACAGCTCACGTAAGAGCTGTGAGCTCCACTGCTTGGGCTGATTTTATGCATGAGGAACATAAGTCTCCAGAAGCCATGAGGACAGTGAACACTTTTCTGTTTCCCTGTGTGCCTCTTGCATAAGACCCACTAATGAACAACATTAAGTCAACACTGGGGACAAGACGACCTGATGGAGACAAAGCCCAGTGTCCTGGTCTAGGGCTGCAAGGAGGTAGTGTTCACCCGAGGTTATGTTCAGATTCTGGCAACAGAGTAGCTGGATTCAGAATTCAGAATTCACACCTGCCTGGAATCCCATTCAGGCTGGACAGTCAGGCTTGTGGTGCACTGATAAGTGTGGCACACGAACTTATAAAACAGCAGCAGCAGGACGTACCTGTGGGTCAAATGTCCCAGAGTCAAGGCCTGAGCCTACCCAGACAGAGGGCCAGCTGCTGACACAGCTTCCAAGCAGCCTGGCATCCCAGAGCAAAACAGAATCCAATGGCATACAGAAGTAAACAAAAGACCTACCAGCAGCGGCCAGATTTTCAGGAAACACACCCAGCACTAACAGCCCCTTACACTCTTCACAGGAAAGAGAGAAGGGATCTGCAGGAACTCCTTGTACAGGTGGGAAAACAATGGCTCCTTAAGGGTCTGAAGGCCTGACTCCGGTCCCCTGACCTCAGTGAAAGTGCGCCTGGCATGTCACTGAGTAGCTCACCATCTGAGAAGAGGCAAGGACCTCGCCTGCAATACGCACCAACCTCAACGGGGCAGAGCTGGGTCTTGCAGTGGGTTGCTGCATCTGTATAATAGGCTGCTTTGGGGATGGCGCCATTTCCCGTCCATCAGCCCATTAACAAACGTCCCAAACACTTGACCTCGGTTTGGCAATACCATAAATTATCTAGCGAGACTTTATGTCCTTGGAAAGTCAAAATTTTGGTGATGCTAATGTATCTTCCTTGCATGCATATGAGGTGTTAACTATCAATAAATCATCCACGTGTTGAGTTAGCATGGATCCCTGAGGTGGGGGGAGATTCTGTAAGTTCTCTTGTAAATCCCTAGAGGATGTGGTAGGAAATTCTCCAAACCCCTGGAGGGTGCATTGCCACAAAATTGGAAGCCTCCATAGGTAACACAAAGAGATGTCTTGATTTTCCTGTTAAAGGTAGAGAAAAGAAAGCTGCACGTAAGTGTATTATGAAAAGTTAGTTAGCTCACACAGTACGAGGTTAAGATAGCAGCAGGACTTTGGGAGACCGAGGCGAGAGGATTGCCTGAGTCGACAGGTTCAAGACCAGCCTGGGCAACTTGGTGAGACCTCGTCTGTACAATAAATCCAAAAAAATTAGCCAGGCGTGGTGACGCGTGCCTGCAGCTCCAGCTACTTGGAAGGCTGAGGTGGAAGGATCTCCCAAGTTCAGCAGGTCAAGGCTGCGGTGGCCAGGAGCATACCACTGCCCTCCAGCCTGGGTGAAAGAGTGACACTCCTACTCAAAAAATAAATGCATATTGTTTTTAAAAAGATAGCAGCAGGGTTGGGTACTACAAGTGGCAGATGTATCAAAAATGTACTTAAAATACGTATCTGAAAGGGTAAACTGAGGCAAGGTGGGCCACTGCCATGGGGATAATGCAAAGGATTGCAAAGGTGAAGGAAGCCAAGCGTACAATCCACTTTCCATAGACAGAAAGGGGCAGACATTCGATAGGCAAGTGTGGCCTCAAAGCCTGAGAGGCTGGGTATACTTAAGTCTCTCTTGGCTAAGGGAAAAGTCCAGAAGCTACATTCTTTGATATAGGTAACAAGGGAGTCACAAAAGTCTTGTTTCTAGACATGCCCAGGCACTGGTATCTCCTGACTCCAGGTGGTGGGCTGGAGGCTGGTTATGGAAGACTGAGAACAAGACATCATTGCCGGAAACATAGATGCCTGGAAGCACAATTAGGATTAGACATACTCAGGGGCTAGAAATAATCGCCGCGTCCTAACCTCGGGAGGCCGGTTTTCCTTCTTGCTAACAATCAAGAGGTAAAAGAATAGGCTGGCCAGCAGAAAGGCTCGGCAATACATGACAGGACCGAGCCTGAGGCAAAATGTCAGCACTACTGCCAGGATTGTTTCACCAAGTTCTTCTATTCAAAGATTCTTGGGGTTTCCACCTTCCAGTACCAAAACGCACTTATTTCTTTCGGGTCTTGTACAAACCTATAAACAAGTTGAGTTTCCTTGTCAATTTCCCATCCTTTATCGCACTTAATACAGAAATTCCAAAGCAAATGTCTTATCTTTATTAGCCTGTTTTTCTGGTGCTCTAATGACAGGTTCTAGTCCTTGTATTGGAGCTACAGAGAGGATGTAAATTTACAAGTGACTGTGGCTTTTCTTTGCTGCAAGCTACTACTATGGGATCAGTCAACTGGTGGACGTAGCCAGAATGCTGAAGGAAAACTTTTTAGCAAGCAGTCAGGCCCTCCTGTCTGATCAAAAGCAGCTATAAATTCTCCAATTTGCCCAGAGGAGGACTCCCTCAAGGTACCCCATCTTGTCACCAAGTCTTGGGGACAAAGCAGAAGTCGAGACCCAAAGGAACATTCTAACTCGTCAATAGAAAGTTAGATAATTTGATTATTTAGAGGAAAATCTGAATGCATCCAGGTGACCGGCAAGTGCCTACAGTTGTTGGTAGATGTGCAGCTCCATCATTATGAAATTAAAGCCACGGTTATCACCCCTTATCCTGTCTTTTGTAAATACACAGAGGTTATTCAGTTTGTATCAACAGCTGCATGGAGTTTATGCTGATGTCCTGATTTTTACAATAGCTTGTCAGGTCTACCCTGACACTCTGTGTGCCACTGCTCCCCACCATTGCCTCCCCCAGCGTGGCCAGCACATCCCACCGGTCACACCCATCAGTGTGCCTCGGTGGGTACGTTCAACTTCCCGCACTCCAGCTCAACAACTGGGGCCAGAACCCACCCAGCGGCTCAAGCCAAAATCTCATGTGTCAAGCGGGTCTTCTCCCCTTCCCACCCCATGCTCCCCATTCAATCCGTTAGCGAGGACAGGGCTCCAAGCCAAAGCCTCTTTCTGTGGCTCTTCCCTCTGCTGGCACCCTTACCTGAGCGTCTGCCTTCTCCTGTGGCAGAAAGGGGGCTGACAGCAGTTAAAAGTGTTCCTTTTGAAAATCAATCGGCAAGCTCTGAAAACCCGCTAGACTGCTTTTGCTTGAGAAAAGCAAATAGCCAAAGACTGATGGCTTTCCTGGAAATGCAAAAGAGTGACCAATTCACAAACTTACCCAAATCCTCTCTTTTTGACGTTATCAGTTTACAACCCCTGCTTGCTATGCATTTCCTGGAGACCATTTGTTCTTTGAAAATCTGATTTTGCTGAGTACAACCTTGTGAATTCCAAAGAAAATGTGCAATCGCTCAACCCGACCCCCCTCCCTTACCTAAACTGCCGGAGTCCTGCTCCTGCTGGGTGTGAGGTTTCCTGAAGGAGAGACAGAGGAAGCAAAAGAAAGAACTTACAATGAAAAATATATTTGGACACCTGCTTGTAGGACAGATGCCATTTACTGTTAGTTAACAGAAACCTTTTATACCATTCATAAAGGGGCAAGACAAAGAAAATTCCTTCACATACATTATCCTTTAAAAGTTACCACCACCTAGTGGTCTTGGAAGCAATAACCAAACCGAGAACACTATCTACTTTCGGTCAGTGAGTCTTATTCTTAAAGCCAAATATAATAGTTTTAGTCCAAAGTCCCGAATTACAGTCCTTGAAATGTCTCAAGAAAGTTTCCAAGTGCACAGTTCTCCATGTATCAGGAGTTTTCTCTCTGGGGCTTCTATGACCTTCAAAGTTTTGTAATCGCCTCTCTTGTCCAGGTGTCTTCGTTAATTTTCTTTTATCCTGTAGTGTTTATTTCTAAAGAAAACTCAAAAGAAGCTTTTAGTGGTGTTTCCCAGGCCCCCAAGGTTGCTCTCTGTATTTAGTTAATTTATCATAAAAGTATCCAATTAGTATATTATGAATTCAGTGAAAACCCACTCTATATACGTTAACTTAAAATTTTAACTATTGAATTAAGTAAAAACCTTAACAATTAATCGTCATCCTAAATCTGTGAAAACAGTGTTATAAATCACCTACATAACTCCTAGATAAGTGTTAGAACTTATAATGAATTCATAATGAACTTACTATAAACTTGTGCTTCTAAAAAACCTTATGTCTAAACACTAAACGACATAATCCTAAATCAAATAAGGAGTGAATATACTTACATCATTTTTTACTCAAGCAATATCTAGTAACTTATAGCCAAGTGAAAGAAAGCATTCTTGATGTGCTTCAGAGTTTAACCCTTGCAAATATTAGAAAAGGCCAAGCGGCATAGCGGGAAACGGAAAAATGAACAGTGACATTCCTAGGTCAGCTGTGAGTACTTTGCACAAACATGCCATTTTCTTCTTCCACGACTGCACAGAATTCTTCAGCCGTGTCAACGGTAAAGACAGAAGACAGAAGGGCCTCAGCTGCCCGGACTCGCTTTGCGGCTGGGGGTCCTCAGGGCACCTGGACTTTGTCAATCAGGCGGGCCTCCAAGGCTGGCTCCCAACACTAAACTAAGGTATAAGATCCCTCTCCTCTCTCCCCGGGGTGCTCAGCCTTAGAGGATTAGCTTGCTGAGTCGCGTTGTCGGCACTAACATAATGAAACTCCCACTTCCTAAAATAGCCTCGGTGTCAGGGCCTCTCTGTGTTCCTGCTACACTCCCACAGTGGCAGCCTCACCCTGTCTCGCCGCCTCCTCCACTTTCCCTCCTCGTGGTTCAACCATCTCCTTCCCTGAGGCATCAGCTTCATAATAAAGACGGTAAAACCAGTGTGTTCTAATAAATATAGCTTCCAGGAGTCTTATTTATTGAAGCCCCACATAATCCTCATTTCAAAAGAGGATTTTGTTGCTTGACAGGAAAAAGTCTCAAAATCAGCCCCGTGGGCAGCAGCAGACACGTTGTTCACGGCAGAGCCGGCCCCTCTTGCACGCAAATAGAGAAATGGAAATGATACACGGCATGTGTACACGGGATATTAAAGGGGTTTTTAAAAATCATTTAAAATTCTTTTTTAACACGTAATTCAAATTAAGCATGTGCAACACGCCTGAGACACGCAGCATCTGTCAGACCCAGTTTGACATCTGCTGGCCAAAAGAAAAATGTGAGTTTCCTTAGCACAATTCACACAAGGCTCTTCTTGTGGGCCCATTCCAGCCCTCTCACTCCCAAAGCCAGCGTGTGGCACGAGCGATCACCCACGCCCATCCTTTCCTCTTGTTCTGGGGGTCGAGATGGCCCTGAGACGAGGCCGCGTGACACAGTCCGATCCCTCGGGGTAAGTGGAAGGCCCGCTCTCCCGGGGGAGGGATTGGCAGAGCGCAGGTCCCTGGGGGAGTGCTGGCATCAGGCTGGCTGAAGGCATTTCTAATGATGCGCACAGCATTTCTCGAGACAGTAAGGCGGCCACACCAAGACCCAGGAGTGGAGTCTGCGACCAAGCATGTTTGACACGTTTTGAATTCCGCAAAATCAAGTCTTTTTTCCCCCGTGAGATGTCTGAATTCTTCCATCTGCTGATGCTCGGCTGCAGCCCCTGGGAAGGCTCAGGGAGGGAGGAGACGGGAGCCTGAGCACCAGGCCCTGGCTTTCACCAAGAGGTCTCTCAGAGGGGCCTGCGGGAGGCCAGTGGGGCCTTTGATGCAGGGACCCACTCATGTCCCTCCATGTCGCCACAGCCCCTAGACAAGGGCATGGCGGGGATTCGAGCGCTCCTGCACATTCCTCAGCCCAGTACTGAGTTCCCTTGTCGTCTTCTTTTTTTAAATTTCTTATTTTAAAGATGTGGAGTACAGGCTGGGCTTGGTGGCTCAGTCTGTCACCCCAGAACTTTGGGAGGCTGAGGCAAGTGGATTGCCTGAGCCCACAGGTTCGAGATCAGCCCAGGCAACTTGGCGAGACCTCCTCTCTCTATAATAAATAAAAAATTAGCCAGGCATGGTAGTGCGCACCTGTAGTTCCAACTACTTGGAAGGCTGAGGCGGGGGGACTGCCCGAGCCCAGCAGGTCGATGCTGGGGTGGCCCTGAGCGTGCCACTGCACTCCAGCCTGGATGACAGAGTGAGACTCCAACTCAAAAAAAAAGATGTGGAGTACAATTCAGGGTTAGGTATTCAAATGTTCAAAACGCAGGTACCCTTGTGGATGAGGTGTGTCCCCCCACCTCCCCCCAGTTTCCCACTACTGCCAATCCCTTTCTTATAGCACTATGGTAGCTGTTCAAGGTCCACTTATGAGTGAGAACATGTGGTACTCAGCTCTTTGTTTCTGTGATAGATCACTCAGTATGATAGACTCTAAGTCCATCCAGGTTGCTGCGAAGTTCATGATTTTGTCCTTCTTTATGACTGCATCATGTTCCATCATGTATATGTACCATGTTTTTTTATCCAGTCCTCTTTCAGCAGGCAGCACAGTTGATTCCATGTTTTTGCTATTGTGAATAATGCTGCAATAAACATGCGTGTGCAGCTATCTTTTTCATAGAGTGATTTGGGTTCCTCCTCGTATATTCCCAGTGGTGGGATTGTGGGGTCATAGAGAGGTCAGTTTTCAGATCTTTTAGGAATCGCCACGCTGTTTTCCACAGAGGCTTTACAAGCTTACATTCCCACTAACAGGGTAGAAGTGTTTCCTTTTCCCCATATCCTCTCCAGCATCTGTTGTTTTCTGAGTTATTGACGATGGCCATCCTGACTGGAGTTAGGCGGTATCTCAGTGTGGTTTTAATTTGCATTTCTTTGATGACTAGTGAAGCTGAGCATTGTTTCATGTATCTGTTGGCTGCTTGTCTCTCTTCTTTTGAGAAGTGTCTGTTCATATCTTTTGCCCACTTTGTAATGGGACTGTTTGATTTTTTTTTTACTTCTGGCACATTTGAGTTCCTTGTAAAGTCTAGATGTTAGACCTCGGTCAGATATACAGTTGGAAAATATTTTTTCCCAGTCTATGGGTTGCCTCCCTTCTCTCTTGATGGGTTCTTTGGCTTTGCAGAAACTTGTCAGTTTGATGAGGTCTCACTTGTCAATCTTATCTCTTATGGCATGGACACTTGGGGTTTTGGCCAGGAATTGGTTGCCAGTTCCAATTTCCAGAAGAGTATCACCTGCATTTTCTAGGTTCTTAGAATTTATGGTTTTATGTTTAGGTTATTGATCCATTTAGAGTGCATTTTTATGTATGGTGATAGGTAGAAATCTTGTTTTAATCTTCTGCATGTAGTCAGTCGGTTTTCCCAGCACCATTTCCTGGTTCTTCTCTCCCAAGTGGTTGGTGTTTGAGAAATTGAGGTTTTGCTTCCAGAATCTCTATCCTGTTCCATTGGTCTATATGCCTGTACTTGTACCAATACCAGACTGTTTTGATTATTGTAGCTTTCTAATACAGTTTAAAGCCTGGGAGTGTGATACCTCCCACATTGCTTTTGTTTTTGTTTTTGCTGAGGATTGTTTTGGCTATTCATGGTGGTTTATGTTTCCATATGAATTCCTGTATTGACGTTTCCAGGTCTGAGAAGAATGCTGCTGGTAATTTAATGAGTATTGCATTAAATCTGTAGATTGCCTTGGTTAGAATGGAAATCTTAACAATGTTGATTCTTCCAATCCATGAGCATGGAAAGTTTTTGCATTTGTTTGTGTCATCTTTGATTTCTTTGAGCAGTGATTTGTAGTTTTCATTGTAAAGATCTTTGACTTCTCTTGTTAGGAAGATGCCAAGGTATTTCATTTTTTTTGTAACTATTGTGAAAGGGATTGTGCCTTTTGAGTTTCTGTTTATTGTTAGTGTATAGAAATATGACTGTCTTTTGCACACTTATTTTATACCCTGAGACTTTGCCATAGTCCTTTATCAGTTTAAAGAGGTTTCCGACAGATTCTCTTAGGTTTTCGAGGTATAGAATGTCACCTGCAAAGAGGGGTAACTTAACTTCCTCTTTTCCTATCTAGATACCCCTGATCTCCTCTTGTCTGATTGCTCTGGTTAGGACTTCCAACACTATGTTGAACAGGAGGGGGCAGAGTGAGCATCCTTGTCTTGTTCTGGTTTTCAGGGGAAATGGCTCCCATTTCTGTCTGTTTAGTAGTATGTTGGCTGTTGGTTTTTCATAGATGGCTCTTACTATTTTGAGGTATGTTCCATCTATGCCTAGATGTTCAAAGGTTTTTATCAAGAAGGGGAGCTAAGTTTTATCGAAAGCTTTTTCCACGTCTAATGATATAATCATGTGGGGGTTTTTTTTACACCTGTTGATTATTTAATTACACTTATGGCCTTGCACATGTTGAACCAACCTGCATCCTGGGGATGAAGCCTACTTGGTCGTGGTGGATGATTTTTTAGATGTATTGTTAGATGCGATTTGCTATAATCTTGTTGAGAATTTTTGCATCTGTGTTCATCAGGGATACTGGCCTGTAGTTCTCTTTCTTTGTTGGATCTTTTGCTGGTATGGGTATCAGTGTGATGTTAGCATCATAGAGTGATTTGGGGAGAGTTCCATCTTTCTCGATTGCCTGCAAACTTTCAATAGAATTGATATCAGCTCCTTCTTGTATGTTCTGTAGCATTCTGCTGGAAAGCCATCTGGTCCAGAGCTTTTTTGTTTGTTTGTTTGTTTGTTTTTTGTTGGTAGTTCTCATGACATAGTCTATTTCTTGGGTTTCTATTGGTCTATTTAGAGTCTCAATTTCTTCTTGTTTCAACCTGGGGAGGTTGGGTGATGTCAGGAAGTCCTCCATTTCCTTTAGGTTTTCAAGTTTGTTTCCTTACAAGTGTACATAGTAATCTCTGATAATTTTTTGTATTTCTCAGGGTCATTTGTGACTTGATCTTCTGCCTTTCTGATTGTGTTTATTTGGGCTTTTTCTCTCTTTTTCTTCATAAGTCAGTCTTTTTTATCCTTTCAAAGAACCAGCTTTTTGTTTCGTTGATTTTGTTGTATTATATTTTCGTCTTCTATGCCTTGAATTTGGGATTTTATTTTTGTGATTTGGATTCTTCTGCTGAAGTTAAGGTTTTAGTGGTCTTGCTTTTCCAGCTTCCTTAGGTGATTTGTTTGGCTGTTAATTTGTGATCTTTCCATTTCCTTCATGTGTGTTCATAGAGATATGAATTCCCTTCTTAGTATGGCTTTCTTGGCATCTCAGAGATTTTGGTAAGATGTTTCTTTGTTTTTATTTATTTCCAGGAACTTTGAATTTTTGTTTTGATTTCTGTGTTATCCCAGGAGTTGTTCGGCATCATGCTGCTTAGTGTCCATGTTTTGATGGGTTTGGGGGACCTTTGTGGGTGTTGATATTTATTTTTATTCCATTATGTTCTGAGAAGATGCATGACAGCATTTCAATCTTATGAAATATATTTATGCTTGATGTATGATCGAGGATATAGTCGATCTTAGAGTATGTTCCATGTGGTGATGAGTAGAATGCATTTTCCATGCTTTTTGGGTGGAATGTTTTGTAGGTATCAATTAAGTCCATTTGGTCAAGCGTCACAATGAGGTTCCAGATCTCCTTGTTGATTTTTTGTTTTGATGATCTGTCTAGGGTTGTTAGCAGGGTATTTAAGCCCCCAGCTATGATAGTGTTAGAGTTAATGTCTTTTTTTAGTTTACCTAGAAGCTGCTTTATGAAAGTTGATGCTCCCATGTTGGGTGCATATATGTTTAGGATGGATATTTCTTGTTGATGGATTGAACCTTTTACCATTATGTAGTAACCTTCTATATCTTTTTCAATTTTTGATAGCTTAAAAGGTGTTTTGTCTCATATTAGGATCACAACTCCTGCTTTCTTTTGTGTTCCATTCACCTGAAAATTTGTTTCCATCCTCTTACTTTGAGTCTGTGAGTGTCCTTTCTGGTGAGATGAGTCTCTTAGAGACAACATATTGTTGCCTCATGATATTTTTTCCATTTTGCCGTTCTTTGTCTTTTCAGTGGTGCATTTAGTTCATTCACATTCAGGTTAATTATTGAAATGTGAGAGTTTATCCCTGTCATGAGGTTCTTTTAGGGTTTGTTGTTGCTGCTGCTGCTTGTTTGTTTGTTTGTCTTTCTTTTGATTTTTGAATTGATTTATGTGTGTTTTCGATCTGTTTTCTGCATTCTCGGAGAGGGCATTGTCATTCTTTTTTTTTTTCTTTCTTCTGTGTTTACTACTTTCTTAAGTGTTTCTTGTAGAGCTGGTCTGGAGACAGTGTAAACTCTTAGGGATTGAATGTCTGGGAAGAATTTTAATTCTCCATCACTGATGAGCTTAGCTGAGAAGGTAATTATTGGTTGAAATTGTTTATCTTTGAGAACTTTGAAGATGGGGCTCCAACCTCTCCTAGCCTGGGTGTTTCTGTAGAGAAGTCTGCTGTTATTCTAATTGATCATTCCCAGTAGGTAGCCTGACCTTTCTCTCTTGCTGCCTTTAGGATTTTTTCTTTTGCATCTACTTTGTGTAAGCAAATTACTATGTGTTGGGAGCTGGTCTTCTCTTTTGTTGTCTTGCAGGGGTTCTCTGAATCTCTTGTGTTTGAATGGGTCACGCCTCTGATGAAATGAGGAAAGTTTTCTTGAATAATTTCACGGAATGTCCATCCTAGGATGGTCTCTCTCTCTCTCTCTCTCTCTCTCTCTCTCTCTCTCTCTCTGACTTAGGGATTCCAATTAATCTTAGGTTTGGCCTCTTGATATAATCACTCATCGCTTAGAGGTTTTGTTCTGTCTTTTTAAGCTTCTATTTTTTCAACAGTTTGGGTTAGCTCCATATTTTGGTCCTCAAGCTCTGAGATTCTTTCTTCTGCTTGGTTAATACAGTGAGGAGGTGTATGTTTGCCCCCCAAAAGCAAAATGAGATAAGAAAAAGGAAAAGAATGGCAAAAGAAAGGAAGGTGGAGAGAGAGAAGGAGAAGAGAGATAACAGACAGGCATGCCAACAAATAGAGAAACAAGCAAAGACAGAAAAAAACAAAAATATACAAACAAAAACCCCTGTTGATGTACTCATCTTCAAAAATACCCATCCACAAACAGAAAATCTAAGAAAAAAACAACATTAAAATAGCAGAAACAAAGCAAGTACAAAAACATAAATGAAAACAGAAAGAAAGAAGAAAAAAAACTTGCTCTGTGGCTGTTTCTGTAACTCCAGGTCCCTTTCAGTTGCCTCTGCCATGTTAAAGGAATGGCTCCGGTCTCCAGCCCATCCCCTCAGTGCAGGCTGGTAAGGGTGCCATCAATGTGGGTCAGACGCCCTGTGGATGACTGTGTGAGGAGGATGGATCAGACCCAGACTCACCCAACTCGTCTGCTGCTGCCATCAAGTTTCCCACTCAGATCTGATGTGTCCATGCCTATTCCAGTGTTGGGGAGGGGCATCTGTCTCTTCAAGTTTGATGAGCAGATAACCTCTGGGTCCGAGGTTGGAGGCTGGACAGAGCTGGGCAGGGCAATCCCGGGACTGGGCAGAGAAGATGGTGCCGGTCATTGTCTCCTCACCGGTGGTGGGGCTCCATTCCAGATTTTCACACCCTGCCTTCTCCGCAGTTCCTGGGGCTCGTACCGGTCTGCTGTCACAGATGATGGCATGGGCCAGGGACCAGGTGGTGAGGAGCAGCTGTTCTCTGCTGCCTCCTTTCAAGAGAGCCCCGAGAATGGCGGGCGATCCTGTGCACCAGAGGTGCCAATCTCGGGGTGGTGGTGGGCTGTGGTCACCCCCAGAGGACAGCTCATGAACCCGAGTCCCCCCTTGGATGGACCGTCACGCGCCCACCAGCACACACCCACTCATGCAGGGAGCCTTCACGGACACTTGCTTTTGCAGAGACCTCACATTCCAACCTGTTCCGTGGCCGTCTGGCCTCCTCCCCCCATCCCCTTGTTGTCTTTGCACTCCCAAGGAGTCGCTCCAGGGATCCTGGACTTCCCAACAGACCACACCCAAAGACGTCAATCCCCGTTTACTCCCTTTCTTTGAACTTTGTTGTATCCGTGTAATTGTACGTCTTGCGATTTGCATAATTTTTGCTACGCATGATGTCTAGGGCCTTGTAAACTTTCTTTACTCTAAATGTCACTATCTAAATGTAAAATGCAGCTGTAACTTAAGTTCTGTACAGTGCTCTGCTGGTCACGCGGCTCATGTGTAGGTACAGACAACTCCGGACTATCAAAGTGGACTGCGAGGTCTGAAGGGCGGGCAGAACCATTTTGGAAAGACCTCGAGTCAGGCTCTGCTCCCCGGATTCAGACTCAGAAATAAACTTTACTCTCCCAGTTCCCTGACCCTTTGATTCACTGGTATCAAGCAGAGTGGCCGTGCGTTACTCGGACCATAACACCTCCCCCACCTGGGCCGTGCTGTGAGGAGCCCCTGCCACACTGACCTCTTGGCGGGCAACTGCTCCGAGCTGAGGTCTGCATTGCTCTGCATCGTCTCTTCCAGGAATCCTCACCTCACCCAGTACTGTCACTGCAGGCGCCTTGGGTCCTGGGTCCCAGCGGGGCTCCCTGAGGGGACCCCAGCCTCCAGGACTTCTCTCAAGTAACCTCGTCGACCAGCTCAGGACCGGGCACTAGTGCCTTCCACGAATGCTGAAAGTTGATGAATGGGCATTGACGATGATGGGAGTCGTAGAAGACACTACTCTGGGGTCAGTGTTTCTGTTTAGGAGGCACCGAAATGTGCAACATTGGCAAGAAATAACTCCACCAGGAACACACAACCTTGTGAAGTTCCACACTGAAAGAAGCAGCATTTGTGTGGGAGCTCCTGGCCCTGCCAAGGGAAAGAATCTAATTATACAAAGGAATCAGCCTCTCAGAGCAAGAGCCTTGGGCGCTCAGAAATGTGATGGCATTGTTTACCTTTAAGGTGTGTTTGGGAAATACATTGCCTATATATAGTTCAGGGTGTGTATACAGACACTCCACCGCTTTCAACGGGGCTGACATCTCAATGAGCCCATCGTCAGCTGAAAATATCACAAACTGCAAGTGCACTCAACACACCCAACCTGCCACGCAGCGCAGCTTGGCCCAGCCCAGCTGAAACGTGCTCAAAACACTTACGATAGCCCACAGTTGGGGAAAACCACCTAACACAAAGCCAATTTTATAGCAGAGTGCTGAGTATTGCATGTAATTTATTGAATCCTGTTCTAAGAGTGAAAAACAGCATGGTTACACAGAGACTGAGTTGCCGTTCCCACAGAAAGCACATGCCTTTCGAACCATTGTAAGTCAGAAAGCATGAAACCAGCCCATCGCAAGCCAGGGACCATGTGTGTGTGTTGTGCGTGTGTGTGTGCGTGCAGTTTTAACTGGTAGACAGGAGACATATTTTTTTAAATGGCCTGGCTTAATGACTCCAAATTACCTTGTGTCTCCTTCACTGAGAAGTTGATTTAATTTTCCCTAGCCAGTGAGGTCATATTTTCAAAAATTAGCTCAAAAACAACTCCAATAAATGTGGCTTCATTTTTCAGCTTCATATAAGTCATTCCGAAAACAATTGAAATTCTCCACCTGAACCATTTCAAAATTTTTTCAATGTGGTTTTTTTGATACTTATTTGAAATTACTTGAAAAGGAGATACAGAAGAGGGTTGTTTGCTGTTGTTTGTACCCAGAGAAGCTGCAAAGAGTCCCCCTAGTAAATCCCCTGAAAAGTTTTAACCATTTGGAGTAGACATGTTAGAGAAATTGAATTGGGCCCTGGTCTGTAATCAATTTAAAAAGCACTAATAACTGAGAAAGCAAAATTGCATGTGTTCATATGTCTGTCTTCCAAAGATCTACCAAAGCTCTATGTATTGTTGCCTTTCAAGGAAACTTTGGAACAGGAGTTGGAGTGGTCGACAGGGAATCGATGCGTGCCACCCTGTATTGCACAATTAACACGGAGCATCGGGCACTCCTGCAGGAGGGTCCTTGTCTCCAGAGGGGAGAGCTGTGAGCACTGGCCCTGGAGGCTTCTGCAGGCAGCCCCCCATGAACGGAGCCTAAGGACAGAAGAAGCCCCCAGGGCTTCCCAGCCAACCATGACCCCTGCATTCTCCCCAGGATGAGGATGGGCAATGTCACACCCCTGATGTCACACCAGCTGGGCACAAGGCAGCGATTCACGTGTGGCTCCGTCTGTCACCGCCCTTGAGGCAGACAGGGCAGGGGCAACACGAGGGTTCGCGACCTCAAAGTCTCTGAAGAGTCACTCTGGCTTCCCGCCACCACGAAGCTCAGCTTAGCAGGAGGGCCAGACAGAGACACTGCCGTGGCCACACAGCCCCTCCGAAGTGAGCGTGAGGGTTTGGTCCCCACTCCGCGGCAGAGGGCGCCTTCGACATGGTTGAAGCAGCAGCATGGCCAGGTCTTGCTGCTGCTTCTGGAAAGGACTCAAGGCGCCGCCATAACCAGTGTCCTGTTTCAGTGGACTGGGACCCTCCGTCACTGCTCAAGGAAGCAACACTGGGCTGCTGTAGCCCGAGGGTGGTGGTTGGGTGCACCTGGGTGGGCAACATCCCTAAAGGCTACCCCAACGCAGTCTGCTTGTAAGTAAGCACCAGAAACACGGAGCACAGATGGTTGTCTAAAGCAATCGAATGGCTCCTTTGGAATCTGGGGGGAGGAGCCATAGAAAGTGGGGCAGTTCAGAAGTTTGCAAGCAAAAGAACAAAAAGTGGCCCAGGGAGAAAGGGAGAACAGTGCTCACCCTGAACATCCTCCAGTCCCAGCCACTGCATTCCTGCAGAAACCCTCCTGCAATCAGGAGCTGCCTGAAGCCTTGGGTCTTTGCCCCACGTAAGCTCCACCCTCACCACAGGGACCACCAGAACCACATTTCCTGGAGGCAGAGACTCGCGGCTGAGTGGGACTCCAGGCGGGATGAGGGCTCCCCGCCAACGACGCCATGCCCACAGCACAGACAGCAGACCTGGCAGGGCGGGCTGGGGATGCAGGGAGGGGACAGAACTCCGCCCCCATGTCCCTGCACAGAGGGCGTGAGCTCAGGTAAGGACTGGGCCCTGGGAGGCCATGTGGGGGTGGATGCCAGACTAAAGAAGGCCTTCAGCACCTCCACCAGGTGAGGCACGCGTGGGGCGTGAAAGGAGCCCAGGAGCTGAGCAAGGAGAATTCCACACAGGTCACGCCTGCTCTTCTTGTTCCATGCTCGGATCTGGCAGGGATGGTCCAAGCTTACATCTGTCTTCCCGTATAATTTCATTGGCAGAATTGCCCTGGTGAAGACGATTGATTGTTCCTGTGTTCGTTCCACTTAGGGGGAGAGTGGCAGGTTCTTCATAGGGAGATCTGTTACCTGTTGCTGCCAGACAAGTTATCCCACAACTGTGATGCTTAAAACAAGAAGCAGGCCGGGCTCAGAGGCTCAGCCTGTAATCTCAGCACTTTGGGAGGCCGAGGCAAGTGAATTGCCTAAGCCTGCGGGTTTGAGACCCAGCCAGGCAACTTGGCAAGACCTCATCTCTACAATAAATCAGAAAAATTAGCCGGGTGTGGTAGCACACACCTGTAGTTCCGGCTACTTGGAAGGCTGAGGCGGAAGGATTGCCGGAGCCCAGCAGGTCGAGGCTGTGTTGGCCGGGAACGTGCCATTGCACTCCAGTCTGGGTGACAGAGTGAGACTCCAACTCAAAAAAAAATAACAAAAACAAGAAGCAGATATAATTTCACGGTTTCTGTGGGTCAAGGGCTCAGGAGCGGCTTAGCTAGGCAGCTCACACTCAAGGTCCTTCGTAAGGTCACAGTAGAGCGATCAGTCTCATCTGAAGGCTCAACTGTGGTCACTTCCAAGGTACTCACATTTCAGTTCCTCATGGGCTGCTGGACAGAAGGCCTCAGCTGCTTACCACAGCAAGCGTCCTCTCCAGAAGGCTGCTCACAAGGAAAGTGGCTTCCTCAGTGCAGTGATCACAGAGAGAGAGGAGCCCAAGATAGCGACAGTCTTGTCATGACCCAATCTTGGAAGAGCCATCCCACCACGGTCCTGTATTCTATTCACTGGAGGTACGCCACTAGGTCCAGTCCAAGGGCTGAGGAGGTGGGTCATTGGGGGCATGCTAGAAGTTTCTGATCCAAGAAGGCAAATGTGCGCTGGGCTCAAGACTCACCCAGTGTTGGTGCTCTGCGCTGCCGTGCACTGCCCCCCTTGCCAGGTCTCACCCATTCCTTGTCCAGCCCGGTGCTGTCCCTCCTAGAGTTCCAGATTCTAGGAGTCCTTCTAGTGACGGCCATCAGTACAAGACCTGGACTGGCGGATGCCGTCTAGACTCTGGGGAGGCGGAGGCACGTGGCGCCACCCAGAGCAGGCACCGATGTTGACTACCAGGTTCAACTTCCAGTGCCTGCCTCTGGCTGCGTGACCGGTCTTGGCCAAGTTATTGAGCTTTTCTCTGCCCCATCTGTCAAGTGCAGTGGTCAACAGTGTCTATTTTTCAGAGCCATGGTGAGAATTGATGGAGATGCCATATTTAAGATGTTTAGGGTTCTCGGTTCATAGGAAGCATTTGGCTGATTTTTTGTTGTTGTTGAGTTGGAGTCTCACTCTGTCACCCAGACTGGAGTGCAGTGGCATGCTCATGGCCTCCCCAGCCTTGACTTACTGGGCGCCAGAGACTCTTCCACCTCAGCCCTCCAAGTAGCTAGAACTACAGGTACACGCACCATGCCCAGCTGATTTTTTATTTATTGTCTCTACAATAAATAAAATAAATAACGAGGTGTCACCAAGTTACCCGGGTTGGTCTTGAACCCACGGACTCAGGCAATCCACTCGCCTCGGCCTCCCAAAGTGCTGGGATGACAGGCTGAGCCACCGAGCCCAGTCTTAGCGAATGTTAGATATCATCATCGTCATGGTCACCAAAAACTGGGTTCCTGCAAAAGAGGAGTAAGGAAGCAGCCCCAGTGCACAGGGCCTCCCTGAAGCCAGATTCTCCCTGAATGACCCCGCTGCCCGGGGCGGCTTCACACTCCCTCTCCAAGCCCAGTAGCCCTGTCTCTGGGACTCCCTCTCTCCAGAATGGCCCTGCCAGCCAAGCCTCCCTCCAGGCTGAATTTCCTGAGATGGGCCTCCAGCCACCTCAGCCCAGCCTTCCCCCACTTCCCTCTGCTCCTTCCACCCTCAGCCTGCCCTCCCACACACCAGTGCTCATCCTCTCTCCCACTCCACCCCTCCTCACACTGTCTGTCCCCCCACAGAGACACAGACCCCCGATGCCCGGCTCTGAGCTGATGTCCAGGGTGACATGAAAACCACAGAAATGGCCTTTCAGCCCCAAGGAGGCCCGGCATGATGGGTTCTTCCTCTGACCACATCTAGATACTTACATTTTATCAGTAAAATAAATTTTGCGGCATGAGCTCACCCGCCTGGTAAGGAGACAGTCCATTGACAAAGAGAACGAGTAAAAGCAATGTGAATTCAAATCCAGAAGCACCTTTTTCACATCCTGCTCTCCCTCTCATGCCAAGCAAGCAGGAGTCAGTCTCACCTGCCTCTGCCCAGCAGAAGACGCACCCTGCAGTGCCACGGCAGGCGAATGGAGCCATGCCACTGAAATGCCATGTGCATGCCTGAGGACCCAGAGCCACCCAGGGGCTCTCCCTGCCCTCCTCTCGGAGCCCAGGTCCCCAGAAACACACTCAACAGCCCAGGCAGCTCCAGAGCCAATGCCTTGGAATGTTAGAAAGTACAGCAAAATGAAAAGTGGGGTGGGTGGCATTCACGTGCTCGCATTAGAGAGCAGAGACCAGACCACACAAATGGTGGGCCCATCCGGTCAGAGACTATGGCCCTTGGTCTGTGTGCAGCTCTGCCCTGCAAGGGACAGGCAAGACATGCACCTGTAATTCCTGCAAGCCTCCTGGTCTCATGGGGTGTTTGCTTTTGCTTTTGTCTTTGGTTTATTTGTTGTTTTAATTTTTTAAATAGCCTATTTGGAGAGCTTCATCCAGTGGCTCATACCCATAGATGCAGCTCCTTGGGAGGCTGAAGCAGGAGGATCACTTGAGTCCAGGAGTTTGAGACCAGCCAATATAGTGAGACTCCATCTGTAAAAGGAAGCGTGAAAGGAAGGGAGGGAGGGAAGGATAGGGGGTGGATGGAGGGAAGCATGGACAGAGGGAGGAAGGGAGGGAGGGAATAACCTGTTGGGACACACAGAATCCAACTTTCTCCCTCCTACCCTCACCTCTTTCCAGCAGTGCTTTGGGACTGGGCTGCAAAATCCAAGAGAGATCCAGTCCGATGGAACACTAAAATCTGCTCGCCCTGCAAATCCCCCGTGTTGGTGCTGAGGAAAGCACTTGCAATTTGTCGGAAAATTCCAGAGGCTTCTGATTTTGCACCCCTCGGGGCCAGTGTTGAAGGGCTGCCAGGCCACCTTGTGAAGCCCAGTCCTCGCAGAAGCAGGCGCCACCCTCAGGCCAGCAGCCACAGACCCCTCAGAAGCAGCGAGAAGAAGAGACATGCAAGACCTTCAGGGTCAGGGAGGCCCAGCCATAGACTCTTCCCCCAGCAGGTGTGAGCTGTGTGACTGTGTCACCATCAAGAGGCTCCCTGGAGCTTTACCCCCCAGAGCTCCTAGTGTCCTCTGGTCTGTATCTCAGCTTGAAAACAGAGGAATGGGTAACAGGTTACATTCTTGGCTTTTACATGTTGAAAGTTTAAGTGCAAAAAAAGAAACAGATTTGGGAGAATATAAGAGTAGAGCAAATTCTCTCTCTCCTCCCTCTGTACTAGAAATTATTTCCTAAATTAAGGAAAGAGGGGAAACCAGGGGGGGGAAAGGAGAGATGGCTTAAGCAAACCATAAGAAAATGTAATTATTTAAAAATATGTCACCTACTAAAGATAAAACATAAAAGGTACATAAGACTAAACCTCACAAATGATATTCAAGACAGATATCAGAAAGTATTAAATTTTTGAGAGAAATTTTAAAAATGAACTAAATGGAAGGCTATACCATGTTCATGAATAGAACATCTCCATATTATAGAGGTCAGTCTTGCCCAAACTCAACTGTAGATTCCATAAATTCCAACCAAAATCCAAATCGAGTTTTAAAGGAATTTGACAAGATGGTTTTAAGACACATAAAGAAGAGCAAAGGCCAAAAATTAGTGAAGACTTTGCTGTACCAGGCAGCCACACAGCCTTGTCCCTCCCCCCCAACCCTGCCAGTTCCCTTTGTGCAGGGGTCCTCTCACACCGGGTGTGGGATTTCCTGAAGGAGAGACAGACTAGGCAAAAGATGAAAATCATATACTTGGACAGATGACATTTAATGTTAGTTAACTGAAAGCTTTTATACCATTCGTAAAGGGGCAAGACAAAGAAAATTCCTTCACATACATTATTTTTTAAAAGTTACCACCATCTAGTGGTCTAGAAGCAACAAACAAGCCAAGAACACTATCTGCTAAATGAAAGTTTTAGTCCAAAGTTCCGAATTACAGTCCTTGAAATGTCTCAAGAAAGTTTCCAAGTGCACATTTCTCCATGTATCAGGAGTTTTCTTTCTGGGGCTTCTATGACCTTCAAAGCTTCGTAATTGCCTCTCTTGTCCAGGTGTCTTCATTACTTTTCTCTTATCCCGCAGTGTTTATTTCTAAAGAAAACTCAAAAGAAGATTTTAGTGATGTTTCCCAGGCTCCCAAGGTTGCTGTCTGCATTTAGTTAATTTATCATAAAAGTATCCAATTAGTATATTATGAATTCAGTGAAAACCCACTCTATAAACGTTTACTTAAAATTTTAACTATCGAATTAAGTAAAAACCTTAACGATTAATCTTCATCCTAAATCGGTGAAAACAGTGTTATAAATCACCTACATAACTCCTAGATAAGTGTTAGAACTTATAATGAATTCATAATGAACTTACTATAAACTTGTGCTTCTAAAAAACCTTATGTCTAAACACTAAACAACATAATCCTAAATCAAATAAGGAGTGAATATACTTACATCATTTTTTACTCAAGCAATATCTAGTAACTTATAGCCAAGTGAAAGAAAGCATTCTTGATGTGCTTCAGAGTTTAACCCTTGCATATGTTAGAAAAGGCCAAGCGGCATAGCGGGAAACGGAAAAATGAACCATGACATTCCTAGGTCAGCGGTGAGTACTTTGCACAAACATGCCATTTTCTTCTTCCACGACTGCACAGAATTCTTCAGCCGTGTCAACGGTAAAGACAGAAGACAGAAGGGCCTCGGCTGCCCGGACTCGCTTTGCGGCCGGGGGTCCTCAGGGCACCTGGACTTTGTCAATCAGGCGGGCCTCCAAGGCTGGCTCCCAACACCTTTGCACCGGGTACTGGCCGCCCACACGCCTGGATCAGCAGCCTCTCAGGTCACACCACACCCTCAGGGTCCACGCACCCATCCTTGCAAACGCCTCCCAAGACCCGCCCCCGCCATTGCTGCTCCCACAGAGCCATCCTAGTCCCTCCACTGAACACTCATCTGGGCCTGTGCAGGGCAACGGATCCCACCCCACTCCTCTGGGCAGGCTGTCTGTGGCCCAGGCACACTTGCCTGAAGGAGCTTGCAGTGCAGTGAGGGGCACATCACCACACCTGGAGAGGGAGAACGACCACAAGAACACAGGCTGGACACAGCCCGGGAACTGCTCCTGGGGTCGGACCGCCTGAGGAGGGGGCTCTCCAAAGAGCAGTGAGAGGCCAGGGGAGGATTTTCAGCAAGGTGACAACAGGCCAGATGTTTAAAGATGCTGAATGTGGAAGACCTGCTGCCATCGTTGGCAAGCATGGGCAGATGTCCTCTCTCAGAAGAGACTGCTCAGCTGGGACCATGCATCACCATCAGGATAGACACAGGCATCTGCAGGTCCCCCGGGCACCCCTTGGCACCAGGAGGCCTGTGGATGAGACCAGCGGTGTGTCTAGGCAGGCATGCAAGGGACACATCCCCAGCCCACTCAGGAGGAGGTCTCGGAAGGAGGCCAGGGCTCTGCCCCACCTGCCTGGACAGAGTGAGTCTGGCACCACCGCCATCCTGTTGACAAGTGCCTCTCGGATTTGAAAGAGCAAAGGTTGGAGAAGTGAGTTATACAGACCATCACCATCTGCTCCCAGATTGGAACCATTCAGGGATTGTGAATCCCAGTGAGTTAATGTAGAAAAATGTCAGTGGGCCCCACAGGCGGTGGGAGGCTTTACACACAGTCTCGCCCTTGGTGTGAGTGCCCGAGTTTTGCTGTGGCCGGGGCTTTCAAATGATGTTTGGCACTAAAATGCAAGACAAGGTTTTGTCTGGGCGGAGGGAATTTTCTTTAAGGAGCCTTGATACTCTCCAGACCCCTCAGCAGGGCCCATGGGGCTTCACTCACATGGGGTGAAGCCAAGTTGCCGCAGGCACAACTAGCAAAACACACTCATCCTGTGGCTGGCTGGCCCCTGACTCCCGGGAACTCTCCGAGGGGACCTGGCAGCCCTTCATGTGTGGTCAGTGACAGTGTGTGTGGAAGCATCCCAGCCCATGAGGAGTGAGGTGGGCAGTCCGGTCAATCTGGGCCCACACCAGCTCCAACAATCAGCGGACACTTGGCCTTGCTGGCTCCTTGCTGGACACTTGGCCTTGCTGAAGACGGGCGCGCCTCTGTACCTCACAGGCCATGGTAGGACTCAGTGCAGGTGTGTCTGGAACTAGCAAAGACTTTGGGGTTATGGAGATGGAATGGATGTATTTTGCATGTGAGAAGGACATGAATTTGGGGAGGGCCAGAGACAGAATGTCATGGACTGAATAGGAGACCTTTTGCCCGGAACAGCCTTGGACTACTGCATCCTGGGAGATACCTCAGCTTGTGACATGAGGTCAGGCCTATAGAATCTACATGGACAGCTGACTCTTGTGTGAGAACTGAGGAGATGGAGATGAGACTAGCTCCACCCCAGGCCATCACCCAATAGTTGGGCTCCTCTAGAAACCGAGATGACAAGGACCAGAGCTTGCCTCCAGGAACCCCCCCCGCCGGCTCAGGATGCCTTCCTGTGACCACTCAGAGCAACGAGATGTGCTAAGTGTGTCTGAGCAGGGTTGGGTGAAGGGAAGGCGGCAAGGAGTGGACTCTTGCTGAATGTGTCTTCGTGGCTGCTTCCAGACACTCCATCACCCAGGCTGGGGTGCAGTGGCATGCTCAGGTGATCCTTCTGCCTCAGCCTTCCAAGTAGCTGGAACTACAGATGTGCCCTACCACACCTGGCCAATTTTTTAATTATTATTTTATAGCAGAGACATGGTCTCGTCAAGTTGCCCGGGCCAGTCTCGAACCCACGGGCTCAGACAGTCCCTTGTCTCGGCCTCCCAAAGTGTGGGGCTGACAGGCTCAGCCACCGAGCCTGGCCTAGGCCCGACTCTTAATATCATCACATTAGGGGTTAGGGCTTCAACATACAAATTTTAGGAGGACACAATGCAGTACACAGCATTTCTCCTGATGGCTCGGAGTGTCCTGGGGCCCAGAGGTGATGCTGCTCCAAGTCCTGGAGCACGTGATCCTCTAGCCTCACCTGGAGAAGGGCCAACAACAGACCCGGAACGCCCCTGCTCCCCCACATCGGGCCCCCTCCTGCGGTCAGCATACTCCAGGGCCACGCCCGTGAGAGTGCCGCACAGGAAACAGGGCCTTTGTTGAGGCTGAAAGAGGCCCCGAGCCGCCGCCTGGAGAGGAAAAGCTGCCCCCTGCAGGCGCCACCAAGAGCGCCCCACTCTCTGGCCAGCCATGATCCCAGTGTTCCTGTGAGGACAGCCCCTCCCTTTCTGCACCCCCGGCGGGACTGGACAGCCGGGGCAGGAGAAGCCTCGCCAACCAAGGCCCAGCCCCTCCTCAGGCGGACGTGGGTCCCCGGGCTGGGGCCGGTCCATCCGTGGACTCGCCTGCTCCACTTCCCTGACGCCAGGCTCCGCGCCCCTTTCCAAACGCACCTTCCTTCTCTCTGCTGAGCATGTCGCTTCCCTCCTAGACGGGGGTGCCTTCATCATGTCTTAGAGAGAGGCGGGGCCAGAGCCCGTCTAGGGAGAAAGACCCCCGGGGGACCAGGGTTTCTTCCCTGCTGGCTGGCCCAGGCCCAGGCTGGCCCTCCGTAGCGGGAAGGAGAGAGAGAGGAAGGGTCAGGGGAGAGAAAGGGGCCTGGCAGGGAAGGGAGGGAGGTGAGAAGCGTTTGGGACTCCAGGGGGAGGGCGGCAGACACCCTCTGCCCCTGCGCCCCCCGCCTAGAGCAGGCACCGGAGACCCCGAGAGGTCAGACGTGAGCTCAGCGGCCCCAGACCACACACCGGCCCACCGCGTGAGGGTTGACCTGCCTCTGACCTGGGTCCCCCAGGGCGCACGTGGGCAGATTGCAGCCAGGGGACCAGGGTGCCTCCTCAGCCACTATGTCACATGAGCCTGACACACACCAGGCACTCCCCAAAACGATGAGTGCTGAACTAATGCATGAAGGAATGAGTGGAGTCAGACCATGTGCAAGAAGACAGGCTATAGGAGGCAAGGCAGGCCCCGCAACTCTGCCCCGCCTTCGGGGTCCCTGAAATGCAACCCTCGGCCCCGTTTCCCACCTCTCGACCTGAGAAGCTTGTCTCGGGTGGGCTTGAGACGCTCTTCTTGCTTCCTCGGCGGCCGTCGGGGACCCGGAAGCCCAAGCCTCCACCGCCGGACGACTCGGTGTCTCTGTGGGTGCTTCGTTCACCAAGAAGGATCAGGCAGGAACACAACTTGCCCTTTTCAATTTGCCTTTTACATGGAATCTGCTAAATGCTGTGGCATACTTCTGCAGGGCAGCCAGTTCCCCAGCACCCGTCACAACACTCTCAAACAGCCCCCTGTGCAAACCGGCCCGTGTGGTGAGCAGATAACAAAGCCACAAAATCATCTACGTCCTAGTTCCTAGAGCCTGTGAGCATTACTGTGTATGGAAGAGGACTCTGTGCTACGTTAAGGATGCTGAGATGAGGGCCTGCAAGGGCCAGGATCAGACGAGCAGGTGATGGATGCGGAGGCCTCGCCACGGGCACCTCATCAGGGAGTGCAGCAGCCTCTGGGAGCCGGAGACCCCAGAAGGAATGCACCCTGCTGACACCTTGATTTTAGCCAAGTCGGGTTTATTTCAAACCTCAGGTCTCCAGAGCCGTAAGACGGTACATGCGTGCTGTTTTCAGCTGGTAAGTTTGTGGTGCTTTGCTACAGCAGCCATGGGAACAGAATACACCCCACAGGGGTTCTGCCCACTCCTCCTGTCCAACTTGTGTTGTTTCACTTTTATCAGACAATATCCAAAGGCCTACCACAGAAAAGTTTCGAAAGCACGAAGAAAGACATTAAAGCGGCCATAACCACAGGTCCCGAAGCCGGACCGTTGGTGATTCTGGGGCCCTTCCTTGCGGTGTCTCTTTATGTCCATAAGCAACTTTGCTCTGTCACGGTGCCACCGCACGTCTCGGCATTAACCCTTTTTCATGCACGTCACATCATCAGCGTTTCCCTCCTGGTAAAGATCCCCGGTGTCCCAGGAGTGGCCACACAACATCAAGCCCGGCCCTCCGCGTCCCCCGCAACCACCCGATGGTCTCAGCTGTTCGCGGCTCTCAGTGCCGCCAGGTTGCTGCTGCAGCTTGAGCTGCTTGCTGTTTCCTAGAGCCGATTCCTTAAACCACAACGGGTACATCCACAGTATGTAGGTGTTAACCAAGTAGAAAAGTGCCTTCCAGAAGAGTTGTTCCAGGGACTCCCCTATTCACCATATGTGCCCTTTGACACTTCCCACACCGCAGAGTGACTTTTATCCAATTCTGGCTCCCAGAAATGGCGTCGTTGTCATCTCGTCCACCTAGAGTAGCTGGAAAACGGAGAACTCAGGCCACTGTGGCTTCACTCCTTTCTACGGGTATTTCACCGATGCCTTGTGCACTCAAGTCCTAGAATTCCAGAGACAACTGAAAACAGATCCTTTCCACAGGAAGCATGCCGACCACGTGAGAAGACAAGAGCAGACACACGCAGAGCTGAGTCCCATGAAACCCACTCCACATCTTGGCCACCAGTTCATCTGCCCTGTGTCCCCTTCCTGCACATGCACGAGACAAGCCCTCTGCAATGCCATAATAACAGATTCCAGACACAGCCCAGCCCTCCTTGAGCTTCCACGGACTCCTGCACCAGAAGACATGACGTGCTGATGCCTGGTGTCTCCACTGCACCCCCTCCACGGGGCAGTGACAACTTAACTATTCCCTGCCCTGAGCACCAGGCGTGGAAAATACCCTCAGCTGATGACTTTAAAGAAGGGAAGAAAATGAGTAAGTGTCCAAATGTGAAACAGACTATCAGATTTCAAAACCGTGGAAGGAGCAGTCAGGGGGCACCAGAGCAGCTGGCTTCAGGAGCTTGGATACCAGGCAGAGCTGGGCTTGATGATCACCTGTGGCCTCTGCAAGCTGCATGATGTGGCTGGGTTCTCAACCACTCTGAGCCTCCATATCTGCATCCATAAAGTGCTTCCCTCGGGCGCTGTGGGAAGGCTAACAAGATAGTGACTTTGGGCACCACCAGGCCCATCACAACACCCAGTGATCGCTGCACCAGTGAAGCATGTCTGGGGAGGACGGAACACACAGAGAACGGGAGGAAAGGGCACATGATAGGCGGGCTGGCCGCTGGACAGAGTGGACAATCCAGGGGCAGTTCAGGAGAAGCATAGTTGAAGCTCTTTCCCTGGGTTACCAGCTTCAAGTTTATCTCCATTCCCCCAACTCCACAACCAACACACACACACACACACACACACACACACACACACACACACACACACACACTGGCTTCAGCATGCCCTGTAATTGATGCATGCAATTTTTAAGAATTCAACTGAAAACATCCCCATTTGAAAAACTACATTTGGGCCAGGCTCGGTGGCTCAGCCTATCATCCCAGCACTTTGGGAGGCCGAGGCGAGAGGATTGCCTGAGCCCGCGGGTTCGAGACCCACCAGGTAAACTTGGCGAGACCTTGTCTCTACAATAAATCAAATACTAGCTGGGCGTGGTAGCACGTGCCTGTAGTTCCAGCTACTTGGAAGGCTGAGGAGGAAGGATCGCCAGAGCCCAGCGGGTCGAGGCTGGGGTGGCCGGGAGCATGCCAAAGCACTCCAGTCTGGGCGACACAGACTCCAACTCAAAAGAAAGAAAAACTACATTTGACTATTTATAACTGTATGCTCAATTTCCATAAAATAAAAGTGCATAAAGTGTTTTTTTAAAAAACTGTATTTGTAGAAATCAGATTCAAGAGGCACACACTTGTTTGCACCCCAGCAAGGCTAACATGGGGGACACTGAGTTAGGAAGATGGGGCAGCCTGCCTCACCCTACTTATTGGCCACCACACAGGTGGACCTCCCAGTTTTCCCCAAGCTCCAGGACTACAGGTCTGGAGTCAGCTGTTGTCCCAGGCCTGGTCAGCACACACCCTGCGTTCAGCTGTGGAGGTCCTGCATCCCAAAGACCCACGAGCTGTCCAAGCGGGGACTCAGCTCAGGTTGGATGGACCCATTATGTTCCTGGCTGGGATCACTGAGATTTCTGTGAAAAGGAGTGAATAGGAGCCTTGGCTTATCACACACTGGTGTCTGTCTCCTCCCCCTGGAGACCACAAAGGTGACATGAACTGGTCCCTCTCTTTCCCGCCTTGTTAAAGTCGCAGTCCCTCAGACCAGCAGCATTGGTTTCACCTGGGAGCTGGTTGGGAATGCAGAATCCTGGGATCCACCCAGACCTGGTGCGTTAACAGTGTTGCCTCAATGAGATTCCCAGTGATGGCTGGGCACCTGCAGTCTGATGCCACATGAGACACCATCACCCACACCCAGCTCTATGGCTCTCTTGGCCCCTTCACACCTAGAAGAGCTATTAATAGGAAAACCACACAACTGTAGGATCTGGTTACTCCCAGGGTGGCCATGGCCACATTCATCAAATCCTCCCTTTGAGAAAGGAGACCGGCCGGGCTCGGTGGCTCAGCCTACAATCCCGCGCCTTGGGAGGCTGAGGTGAGTGGATTGCCTGAGCCCATGGGTTCGAGACCCGCCTGGGGAACTTGGCGAGACCTCATCTCTACAATAAATCAAAAATTAGCTGGGGCATGGTAGTGCGCGCTTGTAGTTCCAGCTACTTGGAAGGCTGAGACGGAAAGATCGCCGGAGCCCAGCAGGTCAAGGCTGCAATGGCCGGGAGCGGCCACTGCACTCCAGTCTGGGTGACGGAGTGAGACTCCGACTCAAAAAAAAAATAAAGAGAAAGGAGACCGGACTCAGAGAAAACATGGCCCTAGAAATCCTCATGTGATCTTCCGGGAAAAACGATTTTACAGACGTTCAGTGACAACGAGCTCATCCTATGGGTCTGACTGTTGCTGCGACCTAGGAATTCTCAGTGAATCTTCAGAAGCTCCAGCCCATCAGGGCCATTCTTCTGCCCAGTCCACTGAAGAGTGTCTCAGGCAGAGTGCAGGGGACACAGCAGATAAATATATGCCCGTGGGATCCCATCAGACACAAGCTTCAATCCAGTCTGACATGTATCATTGGCCATTCTCCCATTTTCTTATTTCATTTTTGAAAACGCAACTAGGCATTAGAATCTTCATACATGTGCACAGTATTCACAAAGGCTGAAAAAAACACATGCCATGTGAAATAGTCTCTGGAAAAAAGTAAACTTGGTTGTGAGAGCATATCGTTAGGGAGGGAGGCTGTATCAGTAAGAGTTCTCCAAAGAAACATGACCAATAGGAGGTGTGTGTGTGTGTGTGTGTGTGTGTGGTTTTATTGTAAATTTGTTCACATGATTGTAAAGGTGACAAGTCACCAAATCAGAGCAGCTGTTCAGAAGCACCACTCTGTAGGAGGCACATTCCACAAGTTCCCTGGGCATGAACCCCTTCCCATAATCTGGGATAACCCTTTGGGACCTCCACCATTCTGGACTCAGCAGCACTCCGGTCGTTGGCTACAGTCAGGGCAAACCTGGACCTGAAGTACCATCTAGTGCCAAAGGGGAGACAATGAGCTTGCAGGAAAATGAATCTCAATGGGTAAATTATGAAAACTCTCTCGGCCAACAACCCAAGAAAAACTAAACAAGCCAGACAGAGAAGACTGAAATGAATGACTAATTATTCAGTGCAAAAACCTAGGCATACATCCACAAGAAATAGCAGCAAGTAGAGAACCACAATCTTCCCAGTGAGCAAAGCAAGGGACCAGTTTCTGGGCCCAACAAGCAGGTCACACGTGAAGTCTCTGACCAAGAACTCAGAACAGCAGTTTTAAGAAGACTCGGTGATCTCCAAGATAACACAGAAAAGCACTTCAGAAATTTATAAGAGAAATTTAACAAAGAGATTGAAATAGTATTTTTAAAACAAACAGAAATCTCAGAATTGAGAAACACACTTGCTGCACTGAAAAAATCCATTAGAGACTCTCAACAGAAGAATGGATGAAACATAGGAAAGAACCAGTGAACTCAAGACAGGCTACTAGAAGCTACACAATCAGAACAAAGAATGAAAGCGAATGAAGATGGCCTGCGACCTATTAAAATTTCCTCAAAAGAACAAACGAAAGAAAACAAAACTGCCATACAAGAATACTGTGTCCAGCAAAGCTATTCTTCAAATAGGAAGGTGAGCTTAAGTATTTCACAGGCAAACAGAAGCTGAGAAAATTCACCACCACCAGATCTGTCTTATAAAAAATGCTAAAGGGTCGGGTGCGGTGCCTCACGCCTGTCATCCCAGCACTTTGGGAGGCTGAGGTGAGAGGATCACCTGAGCCCGCATGTTCCAGACCAGCCTGGGCAACTCGGTAAGACCTCATCTCTACAATAAATCAAAAAAGTAGCCAGGCGTGGTAGTGTGTGCCTGTAATTCTGGCTGCTTGGGAGGCTGAGGCAGAAGGGTTACCTGAGCCTAGCAGGTCGATGCTGGGGTGACTATAAGCATGTCACTGCACTCCAGTCTGGGCAAAGGAATGAGACTCCAATCCTCCCCCCCAGAAAAAATGCTAAAGGTAGTTATTCAATTTCAAAGGGAAAACGTGCTAACATCACTAATGCACAAAAAGAAAACCTTTGAAGTCATAAAACTCACTGGTGAAATTAAGTACCCCCCCAAACCCAGAGTATCCCAACACAGGAATTGTGGTGTACAATTCGCTCATATCTCAAGCATGAAGCATAAAAGACAAATCTATTCAAAGCAATAATAGCTACAGCAACCTGTTAAGAGATAGGCAATATAAAAATTGGTATCAGGGCAATGCTGGATTTGTTGAGCGAGTTTGCAAGTACTCCTTCCCCTTCGATTTTTTGGAAGTGTTTGAGTAGAACTGGTATTAGTTCAACCAAAAGTAACCATGTAGACAGGATAGAGTTAAAGGGCAGAGGATATACTTCTAGTTTTTTTCTTAATTCCATCCTTTTTGTGATCTAAGATAAGTTTTCATCTCTTTAAAATAGCCCTATAGCTATAAAATGTTTTTTGTAAGCCTCATGATAACCACAATGCAGAAACTTATAACAGATTCACTAAATAGAAAAAGCAATGAATTAAAACTTACTACCAGAGGAAATCACTTAAACGCACGTGAAGAAATGACAAGAGAAGTCACAAAACACCAGACAGCAAGCGACAAAACAGCAATCGCAAGTTCTTGTCATTAGTTACATGGGATGTAAATGGACTCAACGCTCCAATTAAAAGACACAGAGGCCCACAGTGGAGAGAAGTCTTTGAACATGAAGCTTAAAACACACACACACACACACACACACACACACACACACACACACACACACACACGAGGCTGAGTGGACAAAGCACCAAGACCCAGCAATACACCGCGCACAAGAAACCCACCTCGGCTCCAAAGACCCAGATGAACTAAAAGCGAGGGGACGGAGAAAGGGAGCCGGTGCCCGGGAAAGCCGAAACGGAGCAGGAGTCGCCACATTCATATCAGAGAAAACAGACTAAAAATCAGACTGTGCAAAAAACAGATAGAGACGGTCACTATATAATGACAAAAGGGCCAGTTCAGCAGGGGGATATGACAATTATAAAATCCATGTACCCGACACCAGAGCACCCAGTTATATACAGCAAACACTGATAGATTCATAGGAAGAGAGAGGCTGCAATACCGTAATCGTGGAGGATTTCAACGCCCCACTCTTAGTAACAGACAGACCTCGAGGCAGAAAATCAACAAAGAAACGCACTGGATCAACTAGGCCTGACGTTTTCTACAGAACGTTTCACCCAACTGTGGCAGAATACACATTCTTTTCATCAGCACGTAGACCATTTTCCAGAACAGACTGCATTTTGGACCACAAAACGTGTCTGTACAAATTTTAAAAAGCAGAAACCATGTCAAGTACTTTTTAACCACAGTGGACTAAAACTAGACACCTATAACAAGAGGAACAGTGGAAACTACACAAACACATGCAAGTCAAACAACATGCTCCTGAATGATGAATGAGTCAATAGAAAAATCAAGAAGGGAATTTCAAAAGTTCTTGAAACAAATGAAGACAGAACGGTGACATTCCAGCATCTATGGGGTACAGCAAAGCAGTACTCCGTAAAACGATCTCAGATAAACAACCTAACAATGCACCTCAAGGACCAGAAAAGACAGAACAAACCAGACCCAAAATCTGTAGAAGGAAACAGACGGTGAACACCAGAATAAGTGAAACCGACACTTTAAAAAAACAGCTGCACGTGGTGGCTCACCCCTGCAATCCCAGCACTTTGGGAGGCAGAGGCGAGAGGGCTGCCTGAGCCCATGGGTCTGAGACCAGCCTGGGCAACTTGGCGAGACCTCGTCTCTACAATAAACCAAAAAATTAGCCTGGGGTGATGGCACATGCCTGTAGTTCTGAGTACTTGGAAGTCTGAGGTGGAAGGATCACCTGAACCCAGCAGGTCAAGGCTGCAGTGTCCGTAAGTGTGCTACTGCACACCAGCCTGGGGGTGACAGAGTGAGACTCTGGCTCAAAAAAAAAAAACCAAAAGGTCATGCCGGGCTCGGTGGCTCAGCCTGTCATCCCGCGCCTTCGGGAGGCTGAGGTGAGTGGATTGCCTGAGCCCGCGGGTTCGAGACCCGCCTGGGCAGCGAGACCTCATCTCTACAATAAATCAAAAAATCAGCCGGGCGTGGTAGCACACGCCTGTAGTTCCGGCTACTCGGAAGGCTGAGGCGGAAGGATCGCCGGAGCCCAGAGGTCGAGGCTGCGGTGGCCGGGAGCGGCCACTGCACTCCAGTCTGGGCGACAGAGTGAGACTCCAACTCAAAAAAAAAACAAACCAGAAAGTCAACAAAACAAAATGTTAGTTTTTGAAAAGATTAAAAAAAAAAAAAAACCCTTTGGACAGGCTAAGAAAAAAAGAGAAAAGACTCCAAAAAAATCAGAAATGAAGTAGAAGACGTAACAACTGAGACCACAGAAATACAAGAAATAACTAGAGACTGTTATGAACAGCTAGACATCAACAAATTGGAAAAGCTAGACTAAACCTCAACAAACACACAATGAGTAACAAGATCAAAGCCATTTTTTGAAAAAGTCTTCCATCAAGGAAAAACCCAAGACCTGATGGCTCCATTGCTGAATTCTACCAAAAATTTAAAGAACTAAGACCAATTCTTCTCAAACTCTTCCAAGAAATCGAAGAGGAAGGAATACTTCCAAACTCATTCAACAAGGCCAGTATTGCCCTGAGGCCAAAACAGTCAAGAATGCAGCAACAACCACAAAAGAAAACCACAGGTCTATGTCACTGATGAACATAGATGCAAAAATCCTCAACAAAATACCAGCAAACCAAGCTCAACGACCCATTAAAAAAGGCATCCACCATGATCAAGTGAGATTTAACCCAGAGACGAAAGTATGGCTCAATATACGCAAACCCATAACTGCGAAACATTGCATGAACAGAACCAAGACAAAAACCATCTGATCAGCCTAGTAGATGCTTAAAAATTTCAGTAAAATCCAACGTCCCTTTAGGATGAAAACCCCCCACAAACTGAGTATAGAAGGAAAATACTCAAAATAATGAAGGCCACCTATGACAAACCCAAAGACAGCATCACCCAGAACAAGGAAGAACGGAGAGTTCTCTGAGATCTGCAACGAGACAAGGATGCTCTATTCAACATCACACTGGACATCTGGCCAGTGCAATCAAGCAAGAGGAAGAAACAAAGGGCATGAGAATTGGAAAGGAAGAAGCCAAATTAATCTTGTACACAGATAACATGATCTCATATTCAGCAATACCTAAAGATTCCACCAAAAAACTGTGAGAACTGATAAACAAATTCAGGAAAGCACAGGGTTTAAAATCAACATTAAAAAATCAGTAGCATTTATACATACCAACAGCAAACAACATCAAAAAGAAATCAAGAAAGTTGGCCTGGCATGGTTCACATCCATAATGCCAGCACTTTGGGAGGACCAGGTGGGAGGATTGGTTGAGTCCAGGAGTTTGAGACCAGCCTGGGCAACACAGCGAGGCCTCATCTCTACAAAAAAATATAGTATAACACATATACTAAATATATATAATATTTATATAATAAAAATATATTTATATATACAAATTCAAGAAAGCAATCCTATTTATTGTAGCTACAAACAATATAAAATAGCTAAGAATCAGTGTAACCAAAGATGTGAAACTACAAAACACGGATTAAAGAAATTGAAGAGGACACCAAAAAAGAAAAAAAAAAGGACAGACATTCCATGCTCATGGATTGGAAGAATTAGTATTGCTTAAATGGCAATGCTAGCCAAAGCAATTTACAAATGTAATCAATTTCTATTAAAATACCAGTGATATTCTTCACAGAAATAGAAAAAAAAAAAAACTTAAAATGTATATGGAACCACAAAAGACCCCGAATAGCCAAAGCAATCCTGAGCAAAAAGAACAAAGCTGAGGCATCAAACTACTTGGCTTCAAAATATAGTACAAAGCTATAGTAATCAAAACAGTATGGTACTAGCATAAAGACAGACACATAGATCAATGGAATATAACAGAATAACCCAGATGCGCATCCATGAATTTACAGCCAACTAATTTTCAGCAAAGATGCCTAGGACATACAATGGGGAAAGGGTAGATTCTTCAATAAACGGTGTGGGGGAAAGTGGATGACCACAGGCAGAAGTAACATCAAGCCTCTATCTCTCACTACATACAAAAGCTGAATCAAAGTGGATTAAAGACTTAAATCCAATACCTGGAACTATAAAACTACCTACAGAGAACACTGGAGAAATGCTCCAGAACATAGACAAATGGGATTACACCAAGCTAAAAAGCTTCGATACAGCCAAGAAAACAAACAGGCCGGGTCCAGTGGCTCATGCCTATAATCCCAGCACTCTGGGAGGCTGAAGTGAGAGGCTGCCTGAGCTCACAGGTTCAAGACCAGCCAGAGCAACTTAGCCAGGCGTGGTGGCGTGCGCCTGTAGTTCCAGCTACTTGCAAGGCTGAGGTGGAAGGATCGCCTGAGTCCAGCAGGTCGAGGCTGCGGTGGCCGTGAGCGTGCCACTGCACTCCAGCTTGGGCGACCGAGTGAGACTCTGACTCAAAAAAGAAAGAAAGAAAGAAAGAAAACAAACAAAGTGAAGAGACAACCCACAGAATGGGAGGAAATGTTTGCCAATAATTCATCCGACAAGGGATTAATAACAGGAATATTAATTAACAGTAATTAATATTAATCTCTAGGTGCAGTGACTCATACCTGTAGTCCCAGCAACCCAGGAGCCTGAGGAGGGAAGATGACTTGAGGCCAAGAGTTCAAGACCAGCCTTGGCAACACAGCGAGACCGCGTCTCTAGAAATCTTTTTTTTTTAATTAGCCGAGTGTGCAGGTGTAGTCCCAGAGAGTCGGAAGGCTGAAGTGGGAGCATTGCTTGAGACTGCAGTGAGCTATGATCACGCCACCGCACTCCAGCCTGGATGACAGAGTGAGAGCCCGTTTCTAAAAAAATAACAACAATAACCAGAATATGTAAAAAGCTCAAACAGCTCAATAGCACACAACAAAGAGACCCGATTAAAAACTGGCAAAAGCCATAAAGAAGCGGGAATGAAAGATGGAGAAAGTATGCCGGCAAGCAAGACGCCTTCTCGCTCCTGGGGACCAGCTCCCTCTCAGCCCTTCGTGTGCCTGTGGCTCAAGCCTTCCTTGGCCTTCACGGCCAACAGGGGCGCTTCTCAGCTTTCACTTGCTGAAGCTGTACTTCCGTCACCTGCAAACAAGAGCCTGGAATGAACCCCTGAAGCACAACGGAAGCCTGAACAAAATGGGCAAAAGATCTGGATGGACATTTCGCGAAAGAAGACGTACCACTGACCAACGGGTGTATTTTTAAAATGCTCACTAGCACTCATCGTCAGCGGAATGCAAACCAAAACTACAATGAGAAGCCGGGCTCGGTGGCTCAGCCTGTCATCCCGCGCCTTTGGGAGGCTGAGGTGAGCGGATGGCCTGAGCCCGCGGGTTCGAGACCCGCCTGGGCAACTTGGCGAGACCTCATCTCTACAGTAAATCAAAAATCAGCCGGGTGTGGTAGTGCGCGCCTGTAGTTCCAGCTACTCGGAAGGCGGAGGCGGAAGGCTCGCCGGGGCCCAGCGGGTCGAGGCTGCGGGGGCCGGGAGCGGCTGCTGCACTCCAGTCTGGGTGACCGAGTGAGACTCCAACTCAAAAAAATTAAATTAAATTAAATTAAAAAACCGCAATGAGATACCATCTCACTCCAGGAGGAATAGCTACTGTCAACAAGATAAATGGTGAGGGTGCTGGGGAAAGGGACCCTCGCACGCTGTGGGTGGGAAGGTAAATTAGTACAGCCGTGGCGGAAAACAGAGTGGAGACGCCTCCAAAAGCTAAAAGTAGAGCTATTCTATTATACAGCCATTCCACGACTGGGTGTATAGCCAAAAGAAAATAAATGAATATCCACGCCCTCGTGTTTACGGCAACATTATTCACAACAGCCAAAACATGGACTCAACCTGCGTGGCCATCAGTCGGTGAATGGATAAAGAAAATGTGAGAGAGAGAGATCTACATATATACAAAGGAATACTATCCAGTTATTAAAAGAATGAAATCCTGTCACGGGCCGCAACATGGACAGAATTGGAAGTCATTGCGTGGCGTGAAGCAAGCCAGGCACAGAAAGACAAAGAAGGCGTGTTCTCACCCGTCCGTGGGAGCCCACACGGTCGATCTCATGGAGACAGCGAGCGGGCTGGTGGTGAGCAGCGGCCAGGAGGAGTCGGGAGGGCGGATGAAGAGAGGTTGATTCACGGGTGCACTATACACTCAGACAGAAGAGACGCAGGATCCGGTCTCAATGGATCACTCGTGTGACCCCGTTAACGCCAGTCAACTCGACATTTCAAAACAGCTAGAAGAGAACTCGTCGCGTGCATACGGAAAAGATAAATATTTAAGGTGATGAATATTCCAATTTCCCTTTTTGGATTATATGAATATACCTAAGTATCACACGTGCCCTGAAGATATGTACATCTGTTCTATGTCACTAAAAAATTAACAGAAAATAAGGAGAACTCTCAAGCAGAGGTGATTCCCCTTTGCTCCGCCTTTTTGTTCCACCTGGACCCCCGGTTGATTAGATGAGACTGACTGACTCAGGCTACAGACTCAAACGCTAGCCTCATCCAGAAGCGCCTCACAGACAAAACACAACAATGCCTGACCAAATAGCTGGGTGACCCATGGCCTAGCCAAGCTGACATAAAATTGACCATCAGGCCGGGCTCGGTGGCTCAGCCTGTCATCCCGCGCTTTGGGAGGCTGAGGTGAGTGGATGGCCTGAGCCCGCGGGTTCGAGACCCGCCCGGGCAACTTGGCGAGACCTCGTCTCTACAATAAATCAAAAAAGTCAGCTGGTCATGGTAGCGCGCGCCTGTAGTTCCAGCTGCTCCGGAGGCTGAGGCGGAAGGATCGCCGGGCCCAGCAGGCCGCGCTGCGAGGGCCAGGAGCGGCCACTGCACTCCAGTCTGGGTGGCAGCGTGAGACTCCGACTCAAAAAAAAAACTGACGGTCAGAGAGGGTTACCTATACTTTCCACGCTAGACCCCAAGCCACAGCTTAAGAGGCAGGAGGTTTCCGGAAGGTCCAGCTCCTCATAGGCAACTGTAATCGGAGGAATCCTAAGTTTGGAGCTGTATGAAGACCCCCTGGGGAATTACAGCAGCAGCTGAGTCCACATTTTGGCGTGAAGACTGAGGGGCGCACACTTTTTTTTTTTGAGTGGGAGTCTCGCTCGGTCGCCCAGCCTGGAGGGCAGCGGCC
>NW_007067592.1:158567-159963 GCF_000164805.1 Carlito syrichta
TAGGAGGGAGCGTGTCGAGGGCCGGGCCCGCAGCGCGCTGAGCGCCTGGGCGGGGACACCCCGGATCCCAGGGTCCGCCAAGGTTCTCCGGAGCACTAGGATGCGGGCGCGAGCGGTGTATTGCCGGGCCTGACTTGTGCCTCGTGGGTGCTGACAGCCCCAAAAGCCGGGGCTGGAGACCCGGGGAAGAGCGGGCGCCGCGCCTGAGTCTGAGGGCCGTCTGGAGGCGCAACTCCTTCCACTCTGGGAAACCTCAGGCCCTCCCTCTTAAGGCCTTCAGCTGATTGCACGAGGCCCACCCCCGCTGTGGAGGGTTATCTGCGCTAAGTCTATGAATGTAAATTTAATCACCACCAAAAATACCTTCGCCCGGCATCTAGACCCGTGTTTGGCCAAATGCCGGCCAGCCCGGCCTGGCTGCTGTGACACATAAACTGGCCGTCACACCAGCTGACCAGCTTCCTGAGCGCCCCAGGCAGAGCCTGAGCTGAGTCCTCTCGGATAAACAAATGAGCCCCGAGAGCCAGCCGCGATCCTGACTTGCGGATGGCCGTTTGGGGCCGCCACATCTTAGAGGGACTCATCACACAGGCCCCGCTCCCCGCAGCGCTCTCCGGACGTCACCCCCACCCCTGCCTCCCAGAGCTGCTCTGCAATCCAGGTTCCCGCCTTTGACCGAGGGCCGCTCACCGGGCCACAGCGCCTTGCAGGGCCGCCTGGGGGGCGCAGCCCGTGCTGAGCTCCTCGGAAGCCCACCCCCCACCCTGTCCGCCTCCTCCTGCCACCCACCTTTCTGACCCATTTCCACACTTGCATTCCCAGCTGCTGGCCCTGGCCCCATGCTGTCCACGGGCATTCATCGGGTGAACAAGTGAGAGGCCAGTGTCCAGGCTGGCCGGCAGGAGGGGCGCCAGGGAGGGCAAGGCCTGCCCGAGGGGAGGAGTGTGGGCAGGCCCAGGTGTGTCCCCTTGAGACACCACGGGCGTCCAGGGCCCGAGGGGACTGGCCTGGGAGGGCCACAGCCGTGGACACGTGACTAAGGCTGGTGGGCGTCCCCGTGTCTGTCTGTCCAGTTGACCCCGGGGCAGAGGCTCCTCCCGGGCCCAAGCCAAAGACTTGCCCTTAGACAGGCCGCTCGGGGGCCCCTTCCCCTGCTCCCCGTCTCTGCCGGCTCCGTTGGTGCCCGCGGGACGTCGCCTGGCGCTGGTGCATGGGCTGCGGCAGTTGGCAGAGCCCACGGGGTGAGCCGCTGAAAGACAGGGTGAGCCTGCACACCATCCATCTGGGGGTGACGACCGAGCGGGGTGGGGAGAGACGGACGTCTGCAAACCGGGCCTTTTTGACGAGCTGGCCCTGAGCAGAGCACAGAGCAAGCGTGTGAGAGCATGGGTGGCCG
>NW_007067593.1:0-732 GCF_000164805.1 Carlito syrichta
AGGACAAAGTCTTTGCACTCTCTTTATATATTCAAAGGACTCTTTCAAGTGTTTTCCCCCAAAAGACCAGTTACAAAAGCAGAGTGCTTAAGAAAAGCTGTTTGCAGCTTTAAAAAGAACATTTCCCTACCCCACACCTATTTCTACCTATGAAGTTTTCAGAAAAAATTCAGGGTTCAGTCTCAATATTTTGTACACTACTGAGCTAGAAATATGGAGGAGGATTGGCATGCTAATGAGTTCAGTTTAGAGAAGAAGTTGGAACCTCTGTCTTTTCTGGTGAATTTCGTTGTCAGTTCAGTGCCGTCACTAACCAGGGATATTTCTGTCTGCCGTCCTAGAGCCCCTCTGACCGAGGAGGTGCCTTCACCTTGGAGCCGGGTGACCTTCTGATGGATTTCACTGAAGCCACTCCTCTGGTAAACTTCCTATTTTGCTAAAACCAGAAAAGCCATAGTCCATAGAAACATCTTGGCAGTGGGACGGATGGACGGAGGTGGGCGTTGCTGTTGGAAAGGTTCTTCCTCTTGTCCTGGAGGCTCAGGGATCAGCTTTCATCCAGAGTTCAGGCACCAAGGGTCTCTCCACCTCTCAGAGCCCTTGAGTGAGGATGGGGTGCTGCACCCTTTGCTCTGAGGGTGATTGCAGGGGTCATGCCCCGACTTGTCTACTGTTCCTCTAGTGTTATAGGGTTTCTCGGTGCTGGAGTCTCAGCTTCTTGGCTTCCTGGGC
>NW_007067594.1:0-766 GCF_000164805.1 Carlito syrichta
AGGTTCGAGGCTGCGGTGGCCGGGAGCGGCCACTGCACTCCAGTCTGGGCGACAGAGTGAGACTCCAACTCAAAAAAATAAAATAAAATAATAAGAAGATACTATATACAAGTGAGTGCTTTAGTACGTTTGAGCATCTTGACAAAATGACCAATTTTCTCAAATATATAAATTGCCGAGTGTGAATCAAAAATAAGCAGAAAGCAACCAACATAATGAGGAAAATGTTAGCTATCAAGTTTGAGTTTTTAAAAACCATTCAAGCAACTTGGTAGCTCTGAGAAGGCTCTTGGCTTTCACTCTGGGTGAGTTGGGAAGGTTCTGAGCAGCAGAGGAAACTGACCATGGTCTTGACCCCTGTATAGAGGATGCTGGGGATGGGTGGACAGAAAACCAGGTAGGAAGCTGGTGCAGGGATCCTGGTGAGGAATGAAGGTGCCCAGTCTATGCAGGAGCAGTAGAGGAAGTGAGATTCTGGAACACACTTCGCTTAGCAAATTAAGCCTTCCTTGGGCTTGAGTTTAAGGAAGTATGAAGCAGTCCATAACTGAAACGGGGAAGGTGGTCAGGGAAGCATTTTGGGAGTGGAGAGTAGAACTTCAGTTTTGTCAAGTCATTGGGAAAATTAAAATAAATAATGCTGAATCTGGGCGTGGTGGTACATCCCTGTAGGTCCAAAAACTCCGGAGACGGAGGCAGGAGGATTGCTTGAGCCTGGGAGTTTGAGGCCAGCCTGGGCAACAAAGCGAGACTCTGTCTCAATAAC
>NW_007067595.1:0-1259 GCF_000164805.1 Carlito syrichta
CCACTCACCTCAGCCTCCCAAAGGCGCGAGATTACAGGTTGAGCCACCGAGCCCGGCTAACATTTGAATTTTTAAGTTGCAATTCAAATATCACTCTCTACCAAGTGAATCTGGAATCACTCACCAGATATTTATGAAAATTCCCCAAGTAGTATCTAATTCTTAGTAAGGCTATAGTGTATATTAGTACAAAGAAAACTGAGTAGGATCTGTTTGTTGAATAAATAAATGTTATTGAATTAATAAATAAAAAATGGAAAAAATAAGGAATACATATTTTATCTTCTTGCTTGTAGACGAGAACTGTCTTACTTTTCTTTGGTGTTCTTCACACCAACAGTGTGATGAATCTATTTGGAATTCAGTTCATATTAATGAATTCAGTTATAGCATTACAGATTGTGGAGAATAATATGAACTTTTAATTTAAGAAATCAAAATAGATTTTAACTGTCTATGCTTACAAGAGAATGCTGAAAGTCTGATAGCTTATAATAGCAAGTCATCTTATCATACAAGTTATCATACAAGTTCACATGTATATACACATTTTCCTATTTGATTATTGGGAACCCTCACAAAAGTGGAAAATCGTCCTTTCATTGTATGTTATACTATTTCATGCCACACAGATTTTCTGAGAGTGTACCAACTGGCCCTTCTGTGCATAACGGGCTTCTGGTTTATGTGCATCATTTGATTTGTTCATGCATAGGAAAAGCATGGCTTGCTGATAAGAGCATGGGCTTGAAGTTTGTCTCTCATACCACTGGATGATGTCATCTCATCCCTGAGCATGAGTTTTCTCATCTGTGAAACAAAAATTTTGGATTAAATGATTCAAAATGCTTTGGGTCTGTGCTTAATGGCTTGAATTTTAAGCTATTATTCAATTTACTCAATTATGCATCGCCAGACTCTTGACAACTCATTTAACCTCTCTAAAACAAAGCTACTCATCTGTAACTAGCCAGCCAACTGCCCAGGGTTGGAGTGTAAATGAAATAAGATAATGTAGACAAAAGATAAAAAATAATCTATAATGCATTATACAGTTATAACATTTTGCTAAAGAAGCACTTACATTTTCTCTAAGAGGTATGTTATAGATATAAAGTATAGTCCATATTTGTCTGTAATTTGATGAAATTAAGTAAGTAAAATTGTTTAACACAAGGAGGGAAAAAACTTCACTGAACATGCCACTTTATTTAGTTAAATAAATGAACTCATACAATTATTATTTTTCTTCAATTTCC
>NW_007067596.1:0-1019 GCF_000164805.1 Carlito syrichta
GCACCAAATACAGAGAAATATCTGGGGCACCAATGAAGGAAGAGGACCAGTCACTGGGACACCCATCAAAAAAGAAGGACCAAACACAGGGTCACCCACTGCAAGGAGGACCAATATCTTTGTTATTCATCAAAGAAGAGGTCCAGTAAATAGGGTCTCAATCACTGAAATGGCCAGTCAGTAGGGCACACATTACAGAAAAGGGATAGTAGTCACTGACATACCCATAGTAAATGAGAGCCATTCACTGAGAAACTTGTCAAAGAGATGGGCTAGCCACTGCAGCATCCATTATGGAAGAGACCCATTCGCTGAGGCATCAATCACAGAGTAACCCCCGTCAATGGAGCACACATTAGGGAGTAGGCTCAATCACTAGGACACCCATCACAAATGATGTGCAATCAATAGACCCATTAAGGATAAGTATCAGTATATTGGACACCCAAGAGAGGGGTGTCAGTCACTGGAAGACAAACTATTGAGAAGTCCCAGTTACTGGAACACCCATAGAGGGAGGTAGTCATTAGGTTTCCCATCATAAATGAAGAATAGTCAGTTAGACATCAATAACAGGGAAAACCCAGTCACTGGAGCACATTATTCAGGAGATTCTGTCACAGGGACATGAATCACAATAGAAGGACAATCATTGGGGCACCCATTATGGAGGAGACCCAGCAAGATAGACACCCTTCACAGAGAATGACTTTAAACCGTGGTAACGATTATGGAGGAGAACCAGTTACTGAGCAGCATTCACAAAGAAGACACAGTCACTAGAGCACAAATAATGGGTGAAAGCCAGTCAGTGGGACACTCATTATGGAGGAAGCACAGTCACCAAGCCTACTATCACAGAAGAAAGTCAATCACTGGAACACCTATCATAAAGGAGAGCCAGATATTGAGGCACCCATCATAGAGTAGGGCTATTCACTAGGGCATCCATTATGCATGGTCAGTCACAGGGACACCTATCACTGTGGAGGTCCAGTCACTGGGACACACATAATAAA
>NW_007067596.1:1870-3064 GCF_000164805.1 Carlito syrichta
CACTGATTCAACTATTTTAAAGTAGGACCTGCCATTGAGTAACAATCACAGTGGAGGCCGAGTAACTGGTGCATTAATAATGGAGAAGTGTCAGTCACTGGTGTAACAACATGCAGGAAACACATTCACTGGGGCCGAATCACAAAGGAAGGCCAGTCACTGGGAACATATCACCGAGGAAGACTAGTGACTTGAGCATGCATTTTAGAGAAGGGTTTCTTAAAGGTCGCCCATCACAGAAGTGGCCTAACACTGGGATACCAATAAGGAAGGATGGCTAATCAATTGGACAACTATCATAGATGAGGGTCAGTTACTTGGGCCTCCATCACACAGGAGTACCAGTCACTAGGGCAACCATTTTGGAACAGAGCCAGTCAATATGGCACAAATCTCAGAAGAGGGCCAGTAACAAATGCACACATCCCAATGAATGACTAGTCACTGGGACAGTCATCACAGAAGATGGCTTTTCCACTGTGGCTTCAATAACAAAAGAGGGACAATAACTGGGCAACAAATAATGGAGAAGAGCCAGTCACTGGGACAACCATACAGAGGAGACATGCCCAGTCACCAGGGCCCACAATACATATGAGGGATAGCTACAGGGATACTCATGACAAAGGAGGGCTAGTTACTGTGGTAACAATAATGGAGTACCGGTTTGGTTCATCAGTTAGAGAGGAGGACCTGTCTGTTGGTCACCCATAATGAAGGAGGGCCAGTCATTGTAACACACATTATGGAGGAGGTCCAGTCACTGGGACAGCCATCACAGATGAAAGCCGACACAAGGACATACACTATGTAGGTGATTCAAAATCTGGGGCCCACATCACATAGGAAGGCCAGTCACAGAGGCACCCATTTTGGAGAAGGTCTACTTACAAGGACACCAACCACAGAAGAGGGATAATCACACAGAATCCATCATAGAGAATGGCCAAATATTTTGATATCAATCACAGAGAAGTCCTAGTCACTAGGGGACACATCAAAAAAGAGAGCTAGTCAGTGAGGCACCCATCATATATGAATATCAGTCACTAAGGCAGGACTAATCAATGGTGCACATATTATGGAGGAGGCTCATTCACTGGAGGAGTCCCATCGATCAGTCAATAAGGCATATATTATGGGGGAGGCACTGTAAGAGTGACACCCATCAAAGGCATGTCACTGGGACAACCT
>NW_007067597.1:0-725 GCF_000164805.1 Carlito syrichta
ATACCCCTTCTCATTACTCATAATCAGACTCTCTTCCACTACTGGATTTTCCATATAGCCATAAATGCCAGTAAAGTCTACACAGCATTTTATTCCTAATCTTGGTAAGTGTATGATCACAGTGTCTTTGCACGGGTTTGTTTATACTGTACCTGGAGAATTCTTTTATTTCCTGAAAAAAATTATTCTTAACAATGATATAATTCATATACTCTAAGAATTATTGCTTCTGGTAAGTATGTACAAATATCTTTGGGGAAAATGTGTACTGTTGGTAAGGTCTCCACAATTAGATGATTCATCAAACCCCAGCTTTTTAAAAACATTGCTTCAAGCGATTTAAGATGACTTTAGTAGTGTTATTTATCTTTGCTCACATTTTAGTAAACAGTTAGAATGTGGTTTGCAATAAAGCTTAATACTACATTAACATGTAAATATAATATAATGTAAATATCTGAGCAAAGAAGTGAATATTCTATTTCATTAATGTAGTTCCTCAACAGCTTTTCAAATTGTTACATGTTTAAAAATAAGTTTTCTACATTCACTTTTAAATATTCCAAGTAGAAAATGAGTTTCAACTAATGTATGAAAAAATGAATTTCAACTATTGCTCAAGTTGTATGTAACAACTGCAACATTTATCAGTTTCCATTGTACTGTGCTTTAAATTTCAGTGGACTTAATTTTGGTGGCACTATATGTAAAAAAAAAAAAAAAAA
>NW_007067598.1:0-950 GCF_000164805.1 Carlito syrichta
CTCCTTGCCAATGACAGCTTGACACAGGCAGGAAGTGGAAGCCTGGTGGCCCTGGCATTCCCGGCACCTAGCTCTGGCTAGACAGGGCTTCTGGTGAACTCACTTTCTTCACTTCCACCAAACCAGTCAATCCTCTCTAGCTCCGCCTTCTACCTTAATTCTGAACTGTGACCTTTCTCTGTCCACGAGGGATCCTCCTAGTCCCACCGGCACCCCTGCCACACACTGCCACCCAGTAGGCTGCCGGTGCAAGCTTAAGGAGCTCTGGTAGGCCCAGCCCCTGCCCTCAGAGTCTGCACCCACTTCTCTCTCTGGGGACAGGAGACTCCGCTCAACTCCTGTGTGGCCAGCTGCCCCTTCCGCAGCAGGTCCACACCGGGATGGTTTGGGGAAACACCAAACAAGGGCAAGAAGCAACCAGCTTGCTTTCGGGCACTAGAGTGAGCGTGACACAGCCAGGGCAAGACCACCTGCTCGGTCAGCTTCCCTGGCCGCTGCATGGCCACGTGGGGGGACTCTCTCGCGCCCCTCCCCCAGCCATCTTTCGCCTTCAAGATCCTCCCTCACGCTCCCTGATACTAGCTAGCGCTTACTCCTCACATTCCAGAGGATCGTAAATCCCGGGTGGCAGAACCTCCCCCCCAGACGCCTCTACGCCTCCTCCCTGCCCCCACACCACCCACACCCATCGCCCCCAGACGGCGGGGCTTCCTCTCCTTTTCTTAGAAGTCACCCTGGACGTCAGAAGCACGAAGTCCAGCCGGGCTTAAGTGAATGGCACATACGGGCTGCGGGGCAGGGGCAGGTGCTGGGAGAACCTCCCCACGCCGGGGCTCGGCGCCGACAGGGAACTGCTGCTCCTCTAGTGTTCGGAAGTGGGGGTCGCGGACGCAGCTGGCACCTCTGGGGCGGAGAGGCCCTCCTCCCGGCCCAGCTGCCGGCCGGAGGGA
>NW_007067599.1:0-1420 GCF_000164805.1 Carlito syrichta
GCAACGGCCTCGCACGAGCTGCTGGAGGAGGAAGCACGTCCTGGCTGGCGGGTGGCGGGCGCCACAGGGGCATCTGGTTACAGCGGCAGCGTGGGCCCCGCATCCTGGCTTCTTCCCAGCGGGGCGCCCCTCTGTGTCCAAGGGGACGACAGGCGAGCCCCGAGGGGGGCACTGCCACCTGCCACCCCAGTGGCTCGGGGACGGTGGTCCTGTCGCCTGCCAACAGCCACCGGTAGCCCCAGGGAAGACTCACGCCCAGGTGACTAAGAGCGGCAGACCTCACTCATGGATAGGGAAACCGAGGCAAAGGACTTGAGAGGGGGAAGCAAGCAGGCCTGAGGTCCCGACTCCTACCTTCCAGACCTAGAGCTTGGCCCAGGGTGTGCCCTGGCCCCGGCAGAACCCATGGCACACAGGGCACACCTCCACCCATCCAAGCCCGGCCCCAGAAGTCCCGCTCTGAAGCCCAAGCCCCTTCCTGGGAGCGAGGGGGTCCAGGAGGAGTGTGTTGGCTTCCCCAGTCCCCGTGGCAAGTCCTATCAGGACTCAATCCCCTGGAGGAGGGCTCCTGGTTGTTCCAGTGGCAGGCCATAGATTGCCACTGTGGCGCAGGTGGCCTCTGGGAGCCTGGAGAGGTCCTGGGGGCAGTCAGACGAGCAGGTGTGGGTAGGAAGGCGGGCGCCTCCCCCTGCTTGCCAGGTGCCCCCACAAGCCACTGCTCGCCTGCCTGAGCCTTGGCGTCCCCACTGGACGCAGGGGCCGCCATTCCAGCCTCAGCTCCCGGCCCTGGGGGGCCCTGTGTGAAAAGAATCACGGGGCTAGTAATGTAATGCATGGTCACACCCCAACCCCTCCCTCCCGGGGCCCTGCTTTCTGTCCCCAGTGACCCAGTACCTCGGGCAGGGAGTGCGCCTCGCCCTGGCTCCCCGCCAGGGCCAGGTGCCCAAGGAGGCCTGCCAGCCATGGTGATGACGGCCACCCCACCCGCCGCGGCCTGGGTTTTCTGCGGTGCATTTTGGCAGGCAGGGGCTGCAGCCGCTCAAAGCAACAGCCCAGCCTGAGGGGGTCCCGGGCTGCACACGGCAGGAGGACGCCTCCTCCTCAGCCCTCGGCCACTCTGGGCCCTGCCAGGGCAGTCCCAAGGGCCGGTTCAGAAACCCAAGCTGGTCCAGGCCTCTGGGCTGCGTGCTGCCTCGGCCCTTCCCGCCGGAGCCGGGACAGCCTGGCCGGCACCCGCACCCCCAGAGCCTGGCTCCACCCAGGACTTCTGTCGCATCCTGCGCCCTCAGCCCCCCACTGCCCAGGCAGTGCTGGGCAGCCGGGCGGTCACCGCGTCAAGCAGCAGGACCCAGCCCCACGGGAGGCTGGAGGCCAGGAGGGAACAGAGCGGGCCGGCCTGAGGGAGGACACAGGGCGCCGG
>NW_007067599.1:2684-3454 GCF_000164805.1 Carlito syrichta
GGTGGGTGGCTCTGATGGCTGCTTCCCTGCTTCCGTTTCTCCACCTGCGAACGGGGGCGGCTGTGTGGCGTCCAGGGTCTGGGTGGCACCCGGAGATCCGGGCCCTGCTCCCCATCTGCTGACGATGGCTCTTTCGCAGCAGGAGTGGCGACAACCCGCAGGTGGCTGAGGGCGCAAGCCCCCCACCCCAACCCGCAGCCTCGGCACCCTTCTCCCCCGTCAGCCCACGAGGCAGGGTAAGGGCAGGAAGCCACCAGCAGACCTTTCCCACAAACCACCGCCTTGGGGGAGGGAGGCTTCCCACCCTCGACCCCCCCGGAGGCAGGGACAAGCCCGTGTCCACACCCCGGGTCTGGGCCTGTGGGGTCCTCGCGAGTGCCGCCCCTGTGCTCGCCACCACCCCCTCCCTGGACCCACACCCGCTGGCCACGAGGGGCTCCCTGGCGCAGCAGCATGCTCAGCGCCACCAGAGGGAGCCCAGGTCCCACGTCAAACCCTGTTGCCCGAGGGCCTGGAGGTGGGACGCCCTGAGCTGCTAGGTTTCCGGCTCCACTCTTTGCCCTCCGCCCCCTGGTCTCTGGGGGTCAGGGAAGGCTCTCTGGCAAGAGGCTGTGTGGCAGAGGCTGTAGGGCGTGAGGGGGGCAGGGAGCAGACCAGCCGGCCGGGGCGGGCTCTCGGGCGGACGGGGGGAGGGTCCGAGGACAGGGAGACCCAGGGCAGGCGGGCCCCTGGGCAGAGGGTGGGCAGAGCATGCCGAGGTCCTGAGGTCA
>NW_007067600.1:0-1328 GCF_000164805.1 Carlito syrichta
AAAAAAAAATCAGTCTAGGCTCAGTGTCTCAGCCTGTCATCCCAGTACTTTGGGAGGCCGAGGTGAGTGGATTGCCTGAGCCCGTGGGTTCGAGACCAGCCTGGGCAACTTGGTGAGACCTCGTCTACAATAAATAAAAATATCAACCAGGTGTAGTGGCACATGCCTGTGGTTCCAGCTACTTGGAAGACTGAGGTGGAAGGATGGCCTGAGCCCAACAGGTCGAGGCCGTGGTGGCGGTGATTGTGCCACTGCACTCCAGCCTGGGTGACAGAGAAACTCCAGCACACACACACATATCTACGTATGTCTATTTGGAGTGAATATCACAAATTTCTGTGAACTCTGAACGTGGTTTCTAGAACATTCTCTATGCGTGACTCCAATTATACTTGTGCTGGGCCAGGTTTTATTGTTTGCTGGGAAACTGTGTTTAGATTTGGAATCAGTAGTGGTCATGTGGCTGGATTTTGTTGTTGTTTTTTGAGCTGCAGTCTCATTCTGTCGCCCAGACTGGCGGGCAGGGGCACGCTCTTGGCCACTGCAGCCTCGACCTGCTGGGCTCCGGCGATCCTCCCGCCTCAGCCTTCCAAGTAGCTGGAGCTACAGGCGTGCGCTACCACACCCGGCTTATTTTTTGATTTATTGTAGAGATGAGGTTGCCCAGGCTGGTCTTGAACCCCCTGGTTCACCAAGTTGCCCAGGCTGGTCTTGAACCCCCTGGGCTCAGGCAATCCTCCTTCCTCAGTCTCCCAAAGTGCTGAAATGATAGACATGAAACAGCCACCATGCCTGGCCAAGAGCTTGCTTTATACCAGACATTTAAGGCGCCTATTTGGGGCTGGCGACCGTGTCCCCATTGTTTTTTGGGGGGTTTTTTTGAGTTGGATTCTCACTCTTGCCCAGACTGGAGTGCAGTGGCTGCTCCCGGCCACCGCAGCCTCGACCTGCTGGGCGCCGGTGATCCTTCCGCTTCAGCCTTCCCAGTAGCTGGAGCTACAGGCGTGCGCTACCATGCCCGGCTCATTTTGATTTACTGTAGAGATGAGGTCTCGCCAAGTTGCCCGGGCGGGTCTCGAACCCACAGGCTTAGGCAATCCACTCCCCTCAGCCTCCCAAGGCGTGGGATTCCAGGCTGAGCCACGGAGCCAGGCCCGTGTCCCCATTGTACAGATGGGAACACTTGTCCTGTCCGGTCTCAAACCTTAACTGCTTTAACGTTTAACCCCTTTGCTGCCACCCTTCCTCTAGATAGGAAACATCTTGGAAACCCTGCACAACCATTGCCAGGCCCAGGGTGTATGGCCCGTGGAGGTGGGTTTCTGGGT
>NW_007067600.1:2178-3745 GCF_000164805.1 Carlito syrichta
CAGCAGGAACGCCAGGCCCTGGGAGCGTGTGACTCGGGACCAGAACCCAGCCCCCGCGAGGCCGCCAGTAAGCCCACCGAGGAAGGGACCGGGTGGGTGGGCGTCCCCTGCCCGTGGGGGCCGGTGCAGCCCCCAAGCCCCTGTCATGTCCCCTCCCCCAGCTGCCAGCCCCCGTGAGGACCCCTGGGACGGGAGTGCGAGTTGGGCCATGGCCCAGGTGAGACCCAGGCCGGACTGACCCCTCCCCGGAAAGGCTGTGGGTGGGGGGAGAGGCTGGAGCAGCTACGACCCCCCCAAACCCCCCGCAGGAGCCTCCTGGGAGAGCCTGCCTGTTTCTGAAGCCAATGTGAGTGCCCTGTTGGATTTGGGGGTGCAGGCGTCCCCCCCGGTCTGTGCCTCTTTCCCCCCCGGTCTGTGCCTCTTTCCCCCCCGGTCTGTGCCTCTTTCCCCCCCGGTCTGTGCCTCTTTCCCCCCCGGTCTGTGCCTCTGTCCCCCCCCGGTCTGCGCCTCTGTCCCCCCCGGTCTGCGCCTCTGTCCCCGGCAGGTAGAGGGAACAGAGGCGTGGGTCTGTCTTCCTGGACTCCCATCAGCACGATGCTGTCCTCAACGTGACTGGCCTCGGGCCTGAGATATTTGGGGCAGGCCAGGGGCGCGGTGGCTCACACCTGTCATCTCAGCACTTTGGGAGGCCAAGGCGGGAAGATGGCTTGAGGCCAGGTGTTGAGACCAGGCTGGGCAACAGAGCAAGACCTCCTCTGTCCAAAACAATCCAAAGATGACCCAGGCATGGCGCCGCACGCCTGCGGTCCCAGCAGCATGGGAGGCTGAGGCGGGGGGGAATCCCCTGAGCCGAGGGGGATCCCCTGAGCCGAGGTCGAGGCTGCAGTGAGCTGTGATCGCACCCCTGCCTTTCAACCTGGGTGGCAGAGAGGTGGGGAGAGGGAATTTGGGGGAGGAGTTTTCATGGAAGTGGGCAGGCCCTGGCTGCGTTAGAGTCCCATGGAGATGGTCCCAGCCTTGTGGTTTGAGGCCGATGGAGTCCAGACGGAGGAGGAAGCCTTCCAGGAGGGGGCATGATAGCTAGGACCCTAAAGGATGAATAGGAGTTTGCCCTCATGGGGCAAAGTGTTCCAGGCAGAAGGGAGACTACCTGGAGAAGCATGGGGCAGGACGCTGGGGGGAAACACGGCCTGGGAAGAGGACCCCAACAAGGAGGGCGACCGCGTGGCCCCCAGCGGGCAGGCCAGTTACCCTGGGGTTCCCTCCCAAGATACTGGGACCCTGAGGACTTCGAGGATGCCTGGAGGCCGGATACCTCGCCCGAGCGGTCCAGGCGGCTGGCTGTCCCTCGCGCCCTGGAGAAGGTGCGGACGCTGGTCCACGGAGAGCCCGTGCTCGCCACGGCCGTGGGCAGCTTCACGCGGCACGTGTTCACCTGCGGCAGGCACGGCATCAAGGTGTGGAGCCTGACCGGCCAGGCGGCCGAGGACAGGTTCCCTGAGAGCCATCTGCCCGTACAGGTGAGGGAGGGCGGGGGGCGGGACTTTGGAAAGCCTGGAGGGCCGCC
>NW_007067600.1:4468-6231 GCF_000164805.1 Carlito syrichta
GGGCTCAGGCCATCCACTCACCTCAGCCTCCCAGAGGTGCGGGATGACGGGCTGAGCCACCGAGCCCAGCTTAGAGCTCTCTCAAAGCGAGGGTAGACTGAGGGCAGAGAGGGCCCGGGGAGCCCGGGAGGTGGTGGCCAGGGGGGAGACCGGGCGCTGGGAGGGGCCGGCCCCGGGAGTCCGTGTCCCTCTGCAGCCTGGACACCCGCCTCGGGTCGGGCTTTCGGGCGCTGGCGCCATCCCTGCGTGCCCCGAGCTCAGTCTGGGCCCAACCTCCTCCCCACGTCCCTCTGGCCAGGGACCTGGCCGGCTCCCCGAATGGAGCCAAGAGCGTCGTGGCCAAAGCCCACCACGTCTGGACGGGGGGCCTGGACGCCCGTCTGCGGTGCTGGGACCGGAGGGCCACCGGGGAGCCCGTGGAGCACCAGTTCGAGTCTCAGGTGTGGAAGCTGGGACAGGCCGCGCCGGCTTGGGGGTGGGGGCAGCTGGTCCTCGGGTCCGAGAGGGAGGTGGACGCCGGCGGGGGGTTGGGAGTTTGAGGATTCTGCAGCACAAGAGTTGTCAGAAACAGTCTTTGCCAGCCGGGCATGGTGGCTCACGCCTGTCATCCCAGCACTTTGGGAGGCTGAAGAGAGAGGATGGCCTGGGTTCAGGGGTTCGAGACCCGCCTGGGCAACTTGGCCCGACCTCGTCTCTACAATACATCAAAAAATGAGCCGGGCGTGCAGCTGTGGCTCCAGCTACTTGGAAGGTTGAGGCAGAAGGATCGCCAGAGCCCGGGAGTTCAAGACCAGCCTGGGCAACACAGCCAGACCCCGTCTATGTAAAATACAAAAATTATCCAGCTGTGACAGTCCCAGCGACTCAAGAGACAGAGACAGGAGCATTGCTTGAGCCCAGGAATTCGAGACCAGCCAGGGCAACCTAGCCAGACCCCATCTCTCCAAAAAGCACAAAAATGAGCCAGGCATGGGGGCGCCTCTGGTCCGAGCTGCATGGGAGGTTGGGACAGGAGGACGGCCTGAGCCCAGGAGTTAAGAGACCGCAGTGAGCCACGGTCAAGCCGCTGCGCTCCAGCCTGGGCCACGAAGCTCGTCTCCGCCTCTGCTGTTGTCCAGACGCTACTGAACATTCGTAGCCTGTGTCGGGGGCAAAGTAGGGAGGACGGTGCCCATTTCACAGCCAACACACCGAGGCACAGAGAGGGAAGTGGCTCGCCCAGGGCTGCACAGCAGGGAAGCAGCCGGGCGCTCAGCCCCAGGGTGAGCCCCAGGCTCCCACCCACCTCCTGGGCCAGCCTGGGGCCAGAACCCCGTCTTGCTCCCCCCCCAGATCATGGGCCTGTCCCACGCCTCCCACGAGGACTGGGTGCTGGTCGGCTTGGCAAACGGGCAGCAGTGGCTGCAGCACCCCTCGGGCCACCGGACGCCCCTGGCGGACCGCAACGACACCATCCTGGGTCTCAAGGTCTCCCCCTTCGGTGAGCGGCTGGTGGCGGGCGGGGGTCTTCCCCGGGACCCTGGGGACACCCCACAGCCCCTCGTGAGCCGAAAACAGCTGGGCGTGGGAGCTCACGCCCATCATCCCGGCCATTTGGGAGGCCGAGGCAGGAGGATCCCTTGAGGCCAGGAGTTCGAGACCAGCCTGGGCCCACACAGCCAGACCCTGTTTCTTTTCTTTTTTTTGAGTTGGAGTCTCACTCCGTCGCCCAGACAGGAGTGCAGTGGCCACTCCCGGCCACCGCAGCCTCGACCTGCTGGGCT
>NW_007067600.1:7327-7687 GCF_000164805.1 Carlito syrichta
CCGCCACCACCACCGCCACCCAGGTGCCCGAGCACGCCTCCGTCGTGTGCTGCGACGTGGCTTCCAACAACCGCCTGGTCGTCGCGGGGGCCGGGGACGGTGCCTCGGTGTACCAGATCGCCTACTGAGAGCGGCCCTGTGCCCGGCGGACGCTGGCTCCTTTTGTCATTTTCTTCCTCGTGGGGGTGGCGGTGCGAGGCGGGAAGGGTCTTGGGCCACCCTGCCGATGACCAGGTGGCTCCCAGACCCTGACCTCTGCCACGTGTAATAAAGCAACTCGGAAAAGCAGCAGGGCCGTGTTCTATGCTCTGTCCCCATCCTGTCCTGTGAGTTCTGAGCCTCTCTCTTTTTTTTTTTTTT
>NW_007067601.1:0-868 GCF_000164805.1 Carlito syrichta
GCGCGAGCAGGCGAGGGAAACAGGCATGGGAAGAAATGGAGCCGGGGGAAGAGCTGGCGAGGCTCTGGGCGGCGGAGTGCCCACCTTGCAGCCAGAGTCTAGCTCCAGCGCCTTCTGGTAGACGTCCATGGCCTTTGTGTAGTCCTTCATGGCCTCAAGGGCAGCCGCCTTCCGCGTGTAACCCTTGACTGCAGACAGACAAGAGGTGAGCCCTGTCCACCACAGCCAGGAAGGCCACTGCTCGCGCCTCCTCAGACACACGCCACACCTGTGGATGCCGCGCCCCAAGTGCCATAGGCCCCAAAGGCAGACGGAGGGCGTGACCCTTCCTCTGCTAGCCTTGGGGCCAGAGCCCAGGGAAGAGGACAGGCAGCAGCAAGGCACTTACTGAAGGCGGGCTCCAGCTGGATGCACTCCTCGCAGTCCTAGAACAGCAGAGGGGAAGGAGGCTCACTCTCTTGGACAGGCCTTCACCGGGCAACCCAACCACATGGAGCCCCACCGACTCCTTGCCCAGAGCCACCAGAGGACACTGCTTTCACCTCCAGTGCCCCTGTCCGGGTGACTTTAGAGCAGACTAAGCAGGAGGATGGCAGAGGAGAAAGTCAGGCAATACCACCAGGGAATGCAACTCCAGGTTAGATGAGGGCCTGGATCGCACAAGGTTGACGTCATGGAAAACACGGAAAGATCCTTCCAGTTTGAGAGACAGAAGAACCTGACAACTGGGTGAAATGCAAGGCCTTGACTCTGAGAAGCTTTCAAAACGTATTTCTGTCCGTTGGGCAGAAACTCAATGAAGAAAATCAAGTAGCCGGGCTCGGTGGCTCAGCCTGTAATCCCGCGCCTTTGGGAGGCTAAGGTGAGT
>NW_007067602.1:0-1228 GCF_000164805.1 Carlito syrichta
GTTCGAGACCGCCTGGGCAGCGAGACCTCATCTCTACAAGAAATCAAAAAAATCAGCCTGGCGTGGTAGCGAGCCTGTAATTCCGGCTGCTCGAAAGGCTGAGGCGGAAGGATCGCCGGGGCCCAGCCCGGGAGCGGCCACTGCACTCCAGTCTGGGCGACAGGGTGAGACTCCGACTCAAAAAGAAAAGAAAAGAAATATGTTTAGGGTCAGGGTGCATCCAGGGGCCCAGGTGTGTCCAGGGTTTCGGGCCTGTGTGCACCTGGTCGGGCAAAGGGGGTGATGGGGTGTGGCAGCCCTGACGAGGATGGGGTGAGGAGACCACCCCCCTGCCTGGTGTACGGAGGACCCCTCCGCGGGGCATGTCAGTGTGTTTCCTTCCTATCCCCGGGAGAGAATGGTGGGACGGGAGCCTGACAGCCTGGGTTTGAATTCTGGCATCGGACAGGGGCTGGCGGCATGCCCCGGGACAAACATCAGTCTCTCCACGTCCTCCTGGCCAGCGTCACCTCAGTTCCTGGTTGCTGTGAAGCTTAGGCGATCTACCAAGACCAGAACAGAGCAGGCACTTGCAGACGGTGGACAGGAGAATGCATCAAACTCCTACACATCCTCCAAAACCCAGCTTCAGTGTTCCCTCTTCCGGGACACCTTGCCTGGCTCCCTCCACCCAAAACTCTGCCTTCACCTCTCCCCTCCTCGGGTTCCACCTGGACACCCAGGGGGCCAAATCGCTGTGGGTCTGCCAGGGTCAGACACATGAAAGGAACCGGTGCATGACAGCCCTGGGACAAGGATTTATTGGAGAGCAACTCTAGGGATGGAACTGAAAGGACAGGGGCCCGGGCTCCCTCCCGCCAGAGTTCGGACGGCTCCGGGGCAGCAGCCACGCTCCCACGAGACGCGGGGACGAGCCCACGTGCGGCCGAAACCCAACCCGTGTTGGGGACCCAGGCCCGCGCGGGCAGACGCTGAGTTCTAGGACACAAGAAGCAGCGTCTGGGGCCAGCTCCTGGGGAGGCGGGAGGGTGTCCCTTTCCCTGCCGGCCTGGCCTGGCGTGACCGGGAGGAAAGAAACCGGGCCACTGGAAGAGACTCACCCTGTGCCCAGCGCGGGCCACGGGTCACAGCCCCCAGGGACCGGGGATCAGGTGGCCGGGAGGGCCTCGGGCGGCTCGCGCGGGGGCAGGGGAGGAGGCTCCTTCCCCTGCGGCCGCCCTCCCGGCTC
>NW_007067602.1:2283-2597 GCF_000164805.1 Carlito syrichta
GATTGCAGGTGGACTCATGGTATGTGGGTGGAGAGAGGAGAGGGCTGAGTTTGCAGCGGGTGGCGGACATGGTGGACAGGTTGGGGGCGGAGACGTGATGGCGGAGAGATCCACGGATGAACGGACGGCTCGGAAGAGGCCGGGCGGGTGGGCAGGTGGCATGGTGAGCAGGGTGGGTGGATGGACGGGTGGATGGTGACTGTGTCGGCAAGAAATGGACAGGAAGCCAGAAGATGGACGGGTGGAGGGCTGGGAGGACAGGCCCGCGCGCCAGACGGGTGCTGTGAGGTCAGGCGCGCTGTTGGGAAGGGGAT
>NW_007067603.1:0-704 GCF_000164805.1 Carlito syrichta
AGTCTGGTGTGCAGTGGCACAGTCATGGCTCACTGTAGCCTTGACCTCCTAGACTCAGGTGATCCTTCCACCTCAGCCTCCCTAGTAGCTGGAACCACAAGCATGTGCCACCACCCTGGGCTAATTATTTTATTTTTTGTAGAGACAGGGTCTTGCTATATCACCTAGGCCGGTCTTGGACTCCTGGTCTCAAGCAGTCCTCTCTCTTCAGTCTCCCAAAGTGCTGGATTACAGGTGTGAGCCACTGTGCCTGGCCACATTATGTCTGTCTGTCTATCTATCTAGCTTATCTATCTATCTATCTATCATACACACACACTCTCTCTCTCTCTCTCTGTCTCTCTCTCTCTCACTTGGACACACTCTCTCCTTTGTAGAGAATCTCAGTAGTCTACATTTGAAGCTTTTCCTTAATGTGAGGCCCAGTCAAATGATGCTTTTGCCTTGAATCCCCCTCCCAGCCCTGACCAAGGAATCAACGGGGGCGGCATTAGAATTTTGCCTTAAAGCAGCGTCCCCAAACTTTTCAGCACCAGGGACCAGTTTTGTGGAAGATAATTCTTCCATGGACCTGGGGTGGGGAGGATGGTTTAGGGATGATTCAAGCACATCACATTTATTGCACACTTTATTTCTATTATTATTACTTTGTAATATAGGATGAAATAATTATACAACTTACCATAATGCAGAATCAGTGGACA
>NW_007067604.1:0-1180 GCF_000164805.1 Carlito syrichta
TTATTTTTTTTAATTGGAGTCTCACTCTATTGCCCAGGCTGGAGTGCAGTGGCAGGCTCAGCCTCGAACTGCTGGCCTCAGGCGATCCTGCCTCAGTCCTCCAAGTAGCTGGAACCACAGGAATGCACCATCATGCTCAGCTAATTTTTTTTTTTTGAGTTGGAGTCTCACTCTGTTGCCCAGACTGGAGTGCAGTGGCCGCTCCTGGCCACCGCAGCCTCGACCTGCTGGGCTCCAGCGATCCTTCCGCCTCAGCCTTCCGAGTAGCCGGAATTACAGGTGCACACTACCACGTCCGGCTAAGTTTTTGATTTTATTGTAGAGATGAGGACTTGCCAAGTTACCCAGGCGGGTCTCAAACCTGTGGGCTCAGGCAATACACTCACCTCGGCCTCCCAAAAGCGTGGGATTACAGCTGAGCCACCGAGCCCGGCTTAATTTTTTTTTTAATTGTACTGATAAGGTATCACCATGTTACCATGTTGCTCAGTCTGGTCTTGAACCCCTGAGCTCAGGCCATCCTCTTGCCTCCGCCTCCCAAAGTGCTGGGATTACAGGCATAGATTGGCCTTTTAAACACACACACACACACACACACACACACACACACCCACTCCTCAAATCCCATTCACGAAGGCGGAGTCCCCATGACTGATCATGCCCAAAGACCCCACTTCTGATCCCATCACCTTGGTGATTAGGCTTCAGCCTATGAGTCTGGAAAGGAGGCCGGGCACGAGCAGTCAGACCACAGCAAGGGGAACACAAAATGAAACCACGGGGAGTCCCCACTTCAGACACCAGAAGAGCGAAAGTGAAAAAGACGGACAACGCCAAGCATCGATGAGGATGTGGAGGCCCTGGAACCCTCAGACATCACTGATGGGCGTCTAGACCGGTGCCACCACCATGGGAAGCGTCTATCAGGTCTATACGCAGCGAACACGCCTGCCCTGCTGACTCAGCACTTCCACTCCTGGGCATAAGTGCATTCACATAGCCGGGCTCGGTGGCTCAGCCTGTAATCCCGCGCTTTGGGAGGCTGAGGTGTGTGGATTGCCTGAGTCCACGGGTTCGAGACCCACCTGGGCAACTAGGCGAGACCTCATCTCTACAATAAACCAAAAAATCAGCCGGGCGTGGTAGTGCGCGCCTGTAATTCCGGCTACTTGGAAGGCTG
>NW_007067604.1:2229-3110 GCF_000164805.1 Carlito syrichta
TAGCTGGAACTACAGGCACATGCCACCACGCCCAGCTAATTTTTTGATTTATTGTAGAGACAAGGTCTCACCAAGTTGCCCAGGCTGGTCTCGAACCTGCGGGCTCAGGTAATTCACTCACCTCGGCTTCCCAAAGCGTGGGATTACAGGCTTCGCAACCAAGCCCGGCCTAGTTATCTGTTTTATTTACCCAAAAATGTTTTTGTTTTTCTATTTTAAAGATATTTTCACTCCACCATTCAGTTACCCAATGTAACTTCATCACAGCTAAGACGTTGTTCCATTGTCTTCTGATTTGCATTGTTTAAATGAGAAGTCTACAGTCTTCTGCATTCGTTTCCCTGTACATAATTGTCTTTTTTTCCACCACCCAGCTGCCTTCCAAATGTTTTTTTTTTTCATCTTTTTTTCCCGAGGGTTGTCTTTCAAAAGATCACAGCGAGGTGTGCTAGCTGCTCTGCTATTTGTCTATGAATGGTTGACACCAGGTTCCCCACAAATGTGTGGTGCTTGATGACCAAGGGGATGGCTGCCTTTCTGGCCGTACCCTGTGTCCCGGGACAAGGGTCTCTTCGCACCAGACCCCGGTCCCAACAAGTGGTAGGAGGCCTTCCAAATTTTTTACTTTTATTTTATTTTTTAATTTAATTTATTTATTTTTGAGTTGGAGTCTCACTCTGTCGCCCAGACCGGAGTGCAGTGGCCGCTCCCGGCCACCGCAGCCTCGACCTGCTGGGTTCCGGCGATCCTTCCGCCTCAGCCTTCCGAGTAGCTGGAACTACAGGTGCATGCTATCACGCCCGGCTAATTTTTTTATTTATTGTAGAGATGAGATCTCACCAAGTTGCCCAGGCAGGTCTCGAACCCGTGGGCTCAGGCAA
>NW_007067605.1:0-40442 GCF_000164805.1 Carlito syrichta
CAGGAGTCACTGACACTTGGCCTGTGTTGGCAAAGCCATTTCCACTGACTTCATTGTATGTGAGCCTGGAGACACTGTCCTCTGTGTAGGTAGAAGGACCCACTTGACTGACTGGTTCAGAAAGGAACCGAGCCTGCCCGAGCCGACACGGCACAGAGCTGAGGTTGGAATGGGCTGCTCTAGAAAACAGGATTTTCAAGGTGACCAAGGGGCCATCAGAACCCCCTTTATCACTGGGACCTTTGCAAACTCAAAGGCCCCAGATCCAAAAGGTACTTAGGGCAGGTCTTGGCCACCCATTGTCTGCACTGCCCAATAAAGAAAGGGCACATCTACCAGCTGTTGTCCTCACCTGGGCATGGAAGTGGGCGACCTCGCCCAGGGCAATGGCTCTCAACCCTGGTCACACATTGTCTTCACCTGGGGAGCTTGTGAAAGCGCTCAGGTCAGCCCAGACCAATACATTAGAGTCTGGAGGTGGGATACGGCCTGATCATTTTCTAAAGCTCCGGGTGGTGCTGATGTGAGCCAGAGCTGGGAGCCACCGGCCTAGATGCTCTCTGAGGAACTCTCCACCCTTTGTGTCCCCTGATTCCTTCCAGAAGTCTCCTTTCTATATTGTGCTTTGACAGAACCCTGGGGACAGGCCACTAGGGAATGCCTAGTCATGTTCTGCTCACTTTCTCATGGTGCCCAGCGAGGGGGCAGTCTGCAGGCCCTGCAAGTGTGATGGTGTCTAAAGACATGGGTGTCGATGGCAGACCCTGGGCTGGATTGCAGCTGGTGCATCTGCTAACCACGGGCCCTGGAGCAGATGATGTGGCATTTCTGAATTCCAAGCCTCTCCATCTGACAAGAGGGCTAGTGACAGAGCTTTATGAGAGCCAGAGAGAGGGTTAGGAAAGTGAGTGGCGCACGCCGGGCCCTCAGAACCGTTACCAGCATCCCTGGAGACTGCCAGAGCAGGCTGGAGGAGAGGCATCCCTTACAGGCAAAGCCTCGGGCTCCCCAAACACCTGGAGGCGAATATCCGTGCTGCTCCATTCAGCTCCCTTCCACTCCCTGCCCCCCCATTCCCCTGGGCAAGGTTGCCCACTTCCATGCCCAGGCGAGGACAGTAGCTGGGCCTTTGCCACCACAAGTTGGATGTGCCCTTTCTTTATCAGGCAGTGAGGACGATGGGTGGCCAAGACCTGCCCTGAGTACCTCTTGGATCTGGGGCCTGAGTCTGCAAAGGTCCCAGTGATAAAGGGGGTTCTGATGGCCCCTTGGTCACCCTGAAAATCCCATTTTCTGGAGCAGCCCATCCCACCCCCCCACCCCACTCCACTCCACCCCCTCTCTGACTTCAACCCAGGCTGGTTTTCTTGTGCAGAGCCTTGGGTGTGATTTCCCACAAAACACGGAATCAGGACACACTCAGCCTCTCCAGGCAGTAACTTTACAGCTCCAACCAAAAAAACCCAAAACTCCATCATTTTCAGAAGACAAAGTCCATGCCAATGATGCCTTATCTTCTTATAGTACTAGATGCTTTTGGAAACATAAGGCCAGGTACAGTGACTCATGTCTTTAATCCCAGAGCTTTGGGTGGCTGAGGTGGGAGGATTGTTTGAAGTCAAGTGTTCAAGACCCGCCTGGACAACATAGCGAGATCCCCATCTCTACAAAAAAATTAAAAAATTAGCCAGGCACAGTGGCATGTGCCTGTTGTACCAGCTACTTCAGAGGCTGAGCCAGGAGGATTGCTTAAGCCCAGGAGTTCAAGGCTTCAATGAGCTATGATCGCACTACTGCACTCCAGCCTAGGTGACAGAGCAAGACCCTGCCTCTCAAAAAAAAGGAAGGAAAAATGTCCCAGCAACATGAGACAGTATGTGTAGCTCTGCCTTCTCTGTGTAGATGGGGAGTCAGGCTCACAGAGGCTAGATCAGCACTGTCCATCGTGACCTGGGCCACATAATTTTTTTTAAAGGTAAAGAGAAACAGGTAAAATTCATTTTAATAGCATGTTATTAAACGAGTATGTCTACAATACTGTCATTTTAACATGTAACCAGCACTTTAGAATTACTGATGAGTTCCGTCATACGCTTCACACAAAGTCGAGAAAACGTCATGTCTCACACAGTCCATCTCAGTTCAGACCAGTCACATTTCAAGCGCTCAGTCATCACTTGTCATCCCCTGTGGCCAGTGGTCACCATGCTAGGCAGCACAGGGTTCATGGTTAAACGCCTCCTCTCAGGAGCACAGCAGGTTAAGGCAAGCAGAGTGGGAGTGAGGGCCCCTTTCTGACCCCTTGTCCTTTTCAAGCGTCACCTGCTTCTCGAGTGTTCTTCCTGCCAAAGACAGCACATTGTGGTGGCAAAGGGTGTGGACGAGAGCTCAGGCCAGAGGTTCAGCTCCTAGCAAAGTCCCTGTCTGGTCCAGTTGTGCATGTGTCAGGTGGGGACGAGTGGTCAAGGTGGTGTCAATTCACTTTGTTAATAAATTAGTCCAGTATAGCACCTGGCATTTCACACCCTTAGTAAATATTCAAGAGCTTCCCTTTTAATTTCCTTGTGCAGAGGAATTTCTGTTTTTTAGAGATGAGGTCTGTTTTTTACAGATAATTTCTGTTTTTTAGAGATGAGGTCTCATTATGTTGCCCAGCCTGGTCTCAGACTCCTAAGCTCAAGCAGTCATTCCACCTTGACCTCCTTAAGTGCTGGGATTATAGGCGTGAGCCACCATGCCCAGCTTAAGGGCTCCCCTTTTTATTATTATTTTTTTTTTGTAGAGAAAGGGCAGCATATGGGTTAACTGAGGTCTTTTTAAACCAGCCCATTTCTCGTGAGCTTGCAGCTCCTAGGCCCAGGAGGAGTGGAGGTTGCTGCTGGAATGCATGAGTTTGACAGTTTGGAGGGAATTTTCCAGTGGAGCCAGACAAGGATGCAGCCACTCTGATAGATTTCACCCAGCAAGCGCAGGTTGGCCCTACAGGTGCACTTTGGAAAGCCGAGGAGTTCAAGACAATATATAGCAAGACCTTGTCTCTACAAAAAAAAATTTTTTTTTAATTGGAGTCTCACTCCGTGGCCCAGGCTGGAGTGAGTGGCATGCTCACAGCCACCCCAGCGTCAACCTGCTGGACTCAGGCAGTCCTTCTACCTCAGCCTTCCAAGTAGCTGGAACTACAGGCGCATGCTACCATGCCTGGCTAATTTTTTATTTGTTGTAGAGACGAGGTCTCACCAAGTTGCCCGGGCTGGTCTTGAACTGGCGGGCTCAGGTAATCCACTCACCTCGGCCTCCCAAAATGCTAGGATTGCAGACTGAGCCACCGAGCCCAACCATCTGAGGCCTTTTTAATCCAGCCCACTTACCATGAGCTTGCAGCTCCTGGACCCAGGAGTGGAGGTTGCTGCTGGAATGCCTGGGTTTGAGACTTTGGAGTTTTCCAGTGGAACCACTCTGATAGATTTCACCCAGCAAGCACTGGTCAGCCCCCTACGGGTGCACTTTGGAAAACCAAGGTGGGAAGATTACTTGAGCCCAGGAGTTCGAGACTAACCTAGACAACATAGCAAGACCTTATCTCTACAAAAAAAATTTTTTTTAAATTAGCCAGGCATAGTGGTACACATCTGTAGTCCCACTACTCAGGAGGCTGAGGTGGAAGGATGACTGCAGTGAGCCTTGATCGTGCCATCGCACTCCAACTTGGACAGCAGAGTGAGACCCAACTCAAAAAAAAGGAAAGAAAGAAAAAGAGAGAGACAAAAATCCCTGAAACTATCAGTCTTTGGTAAGCTTACTTTCTAGTGCAGAGAGACCGTCAACAAATAGATCGTGCAGTGTTGGAAAGTGGTAAGTATCAAAGAACAGCAGGGTGAAAGAGACAGAGTGGAGAAAAGGCTGAAATGAACCAGGAATGTTCACATGTGTAAGCAGTTGAATTGTATATGTTTTCATCTCTCTAGAAGAGTCCACAGCATAGACAGGCGTGAGGAGACTCCACTCTGGGACCCTCTAGCTAGTGGAGGGCTGGAGAGGTACATCGACAAAATGCTGCTTAAGACTTATGGGAGAAAGTGCAGGAAAGTCACCTCACAAGCATTTGCAGGCGTTGATGGCGCCAAGGAACTTCAGATCCATTTGGTGAAAATGTTGTCCTCAGGAAGGGAAGTGGCAGGCAAGAAAGGGGAGGAGCTGGGGCTTTCAGAAGGACTTAGATTCTCTGCTGGACACGGGCTGGGCTCACGGGGAATGTGGATCATGCCCCAGGGGCAGCGCCCTGGGACTACAGAAGGAGCATCCAGGGGTCTGTTCTTCACACCCTCTTCTTCCCTGACAGGTCTCCCGTGATGGCCGGTGGACTGTTCGCCGTGGACCGGAAGTGGTTCTGGGAGTTGGGCGGGTACGACCCAGGCCTGGAGATCTGGGGAGGGGAGCAGTACGAGATCTCGTTCAAGGTGAGCCCTTTCGCCTTGGCACGGCCTCCCGGAGGCCTGTCTAAGCCTAGGAAGGTGGAGGCCACAGGCTTCTATAGCACCCCTGCCCCTCAGGTACAGAAGGCAGGGCCCATGGGCCACTCCTTGCTATGGGGACAGGGGCACCCCTGGGCTGCCAAAGTCTGGTCTTGCCCACAGCTCTGACTGGCATTCACCTGAGGTCTCTTCTTACTGAAGAGAAATGTTTGTTGGCCATTTGTATTTCTTTATATTTGGTGGGAACAAGACAGGCCTCGCTTCCAGCCAAGATGGCATGTCTGCGTGGAGACCCCAGCCAGCGTGGGAAGAGACGTGGGAAGGTCAGGCAGGACCCACGGCCCGAGTGGTGCTCTGCTCTGGGCCGCAGAGGCTCAAGTCACCCTTCGGGCTTTCCCTTTATCTGTTGCTGCAGGAGTTTGACACAGAGGCCTGGCTTCACACCCCAGTCCATCACTCAGGAGCCATCTGACTTTGGGCAAGTTAGATTCTCCCGAGTTTTCTTTCCTCCTCTGAAATTAGGGAAGAATGACACTATCTACCTTACAGGGCCACTGTGACCACTACCTATTGGAATGTCCAGAAACTACTCAGCACGTGGCCTGGGCACATGACCAGCAATAAGTCCTTAGTAGAAATTGTTAAAGATTCCACAAATAAATATTTACGGTAACCTATCTGACCAGCCCATGGGCTATAGAAACTTTCTGATGTTAATGGTAAAGGAGTTACTAGTTCTGGGTGGTTAACTAGTTATTCTACATCTCTTTATTTGTGGGATTCTACCTAATGCTCAGGTGAAGACTTGGACCCTCTGAGGGCCTGGCAGGGGGGAAGCTTGGCCTGTGCCTGCCACAGCCAGCTTCTAACAGCCCAGGCCCCTGGCTAACCATGTTCCCAGCCCACGAGGGATGGCCACCATCACTACTGAGCTGACAACCCTGATGCCCCGGAGTTGGGCATTGACTTTAACGCAAAGAACGTTGTCAGGCACAGGGTTTAAGACTTTGGTGTTGATGACAGATTGCCAAGATCAGGTCCTAGTGCTGCCACTTCTTCAGCTGTATGGTGTTAGACCAGGCATCCTCACCTCACTGAGCCTCAGTTTCTACTTCCAGAAAATGGGTTCAATGATACTTTAGTCGTTGCAGAGTTGAGAGGATTAAATGAGCCCATGCTTGTTAGGTGCTGCTTAGTAAATATCCTGAAGGTTATTATCATTGTTGATATATTCATGTTAATTTCTATAATGCCAGCTGAGCAATCCAGAACTGGGGAACATAAAATCTTGATTAGCGAAAATAAATAAATAACCTAGAATTCTCTGGAAACATTATTTTGGTTGGAAAATCAGCCTGAGTCTGTTTTAACCTCCAGAATTCTGAAGTTATCTGCCATAAGGGACCTAGCCCCCAAATTGGAACTAATATTTATATCTAGGGTAATACTCAAAATCTGTAACAATTGTGATGGAAAAAGCGCCAACACGTCAGAACGCTGCAAGCTGTAAGCAGTAGCTTACAGTGATGCATCCACTCTGGTGAGGAACAACTGACATTCGTCCCAATCAGAGCAGACAGGACACTGTGCTGAGCCCTTCACACGGTTGACTTTTTCAGTCCTCACAACAGCCCTAGGAGAGTGGAGTCATTATTATGCCCATTTCACAGGGGAGGCAAGTGGAGCTTAGACCAAGGCCCCACACAGTCAGAAGCAGAATCCAGGCCTGAACACTGGTTTGCCTGGCTCCGGAGCCTGTGCTGTGACCTGCCATGTCTGTTTTGTTTAATACCCAGACCAGTCTGAACACCTGCATTTTATGGGCCTCTGTAGGGACATTGGAGAAAAACAGTTGAGAGGAAACTGGCCCAAGATGGTGGCTGCAATCTCTCACCCTTTCTTCTCAGTTTTTGCCTCTTCCTGGGGTTATTCCTCATTTACTTGGATATTCTGAAACCTCTTAGTGAATTGAGTTAGTACTAGTCTGAATCTGAAATAGCACATGGGTTTTCTCTCCTGGTCAACTCTGATCCATGGGTAAGGGCTGCCCCAGGCCTGTGTTGATATGTATTCTGAAGCTGCATCCAAGCTTAGCCGAAAAAGAGTCATGATTGATTAGTGATGTCTGCTATGGGTGCAGCTTTGGTGGGTGGTGGCACATATTTATACTAATTTCTAGTCCATGCAGTCTAGTTTTCCAAATGTCACATCCTTACAGATATAGTGAAATCACAAATGAGGAATCAGAAAATTTTAACTTCACATTTCCCCAATCTATCAATTAAACAAGGCTGGTTTAGGAGGCAGTCTTCCAAGCTTTTTCCCAGAATGGGCACATCTGAGTTGTAAGTTCTTACCAGAATGTAAACTTTAATAGAGGAGTGATCTTTTGTGTTTGACTCACTGCTGTTTTTCAAGTGCTGAAAGGATTGCCTGACACAGAAAAGCACTGTGAGACAAAGTATTCATATTAATTTTAATTATCATGTTAAATATTTTAAAAAATTATTTTATATAAATGTTATTGACTATAAATATCCTAAAATTATATAACACTTATAAGTCTTTAAGAGTTCTAATATAACACTGTCAGTCATAAATTCTAGTTATTATCTTAAAACACTACCTGTAATAAAATAAATTGTTCATCAGACAATCATAAACTTTCGTCAAATCTTAACCATGACCGTTCTGTTTTTGTTGTCCACAATTATTATTCTGTGTCCTCTAAAAACATTCATATATAATGGACTCTAACCCAATATTACTTTTCATAAAATTAAATATGAGTAATAAAAAAATACAATTAATGAAAAGTATACAAATATATATTTCAATTTTATTAAATAATGATCAGATTTTTCTAATCTATAACTGACATTAATACTATTAAATATATACTATATATCTATAATATCCTTATAATAATTGTATTAAAATACTATATTGAATTTTAAAAAGCCACCATCACAAAAAAAAAAATCATAAAAGTGAAAAAGTAAATACAATCCCAGATTACATACCTGTAATCCCAGCACTTTGGGAGGCTGAGGTAGGTGGATTGCTTGAGCCCAGGAGTTCAAGACCAACCTGGGCAACATAGCAAAACCTTTTGTCTCTACAAAAAAACCCAGAAAATTAGCCAGGCATAGTGGTACATAACTGTAGCCCCAGCTTCTCAGATACTGAGGTAGAAGGATCACCTGAGCCCAGAAGGTTGAGGCTGCTGTAAGCAGTGATCATCATGAGCATAACACTGTACCCTAGCCTGGGCGATAGAGTGAGAACCTGACTCAGGAAAAAAAAAAAAGAGTCTTCCTGGCTAGATGCAGTAACTAACGTCTATAATCCCAGCACTTTCGGAGGGTTAGACAGGAAGGTTGCCTGAGGCCAGGAGTTTGAGACCAGCCTGGGCAACCAGGTGAGACCTCCCCAGCTCTACAAAAAAGGTAAAAATTAGCCTAGTGTGGTGGTATACACTTGTAGTCCCAGCTACTCTCAGGAGGCTGAGGCAGGAGGATCACTTGAGCCCAGGAGTTCAAGGCTGCAGTGAGCAAGATCGCACCATTCCACTCCAGCCTGGGGAGCAGAGCGAAACCCCGTCACTAAAAATAAACAAACGAAAAATTTAAAAAGAGGCTTCCCAACTATAGAAGATAATCAGTGTTAGTCTTATAAATGCAACCAGACAATATATGACCAAGAAAAAAACTGTGAGACAAGGTAGCAAACATAAGAAGCCATGTGTGCCCATTTCTGCTTGCCAGGAGAATTTCACAAAGCCCTGACACTGACCAGAAAGATGCTCTGAACACAAAACAGGAAGGAAACCATGGCCCCACACCTCTTGCCTGGGTCACTACACTCCTTTTTGCCTTTTAAGAAAAATGACTCTGGTCCTTACCTTTCTGTGCACATAAGATAACATCTTACAAGATTGGCAGTTATCCTTCTGTCCTCTATAACTAGGTATCCTCTTCCACCAAAACTCTGATGTGTCTCCACATACTAAATCTTCACACCTATATGTAAATTAAAATACTGCATTGGAGGAGTCTGAGAACATTTCTAAAAGACTCCTCCTGGGCTGTAGACCTTGGCTTGTAGTCTTCCATAAGACTTCTAAAGAAAGTGAACGGTAATTCTTTAAAGCTCAATTTTTTTTTTAGTCGACAGCCCTTAATTAATATTTGTTGGCTGAAGTCTCAGAGCAAGTGGTTCCTGGCCGGCATCAGCCTCCAAGCTCCTAACTGGCTCCTTGGGCTCGAAGTCCCACTTAGAAACTTCCTCTGTGGGGAATAGGAATGGAGAAAGATTTGTACAAAGGAATTTCTAAACCCAAAATTATTTCTTTCTGTGTGTTTCAAAGGCCCGTCTACTGGTGCTCTTCAGCCAGTTATTGCAGAACAAATGTCCTTTTCCTCCCACGGTTTTATTTACAAAAAGTTTGGTAATGAAGCCATACCAGAGGCCTCGCACCCAGGAGAGGAGGAGCTGGCTCTTGTCTCTAGTCGATCAAATTATGTCCATCACTCTCCAGAGGAAATGAGACAGTTCAGTGAGGGGGCCTCCGAGGTCTGGATAGGAGCCTTTTCTCCTTTGGCTCTCTCCCTCCTGGCTTCGGGAGGGCCAGTTGCCAGCGACAGCCCATCTGCCTGGGCCAGTCCCACAGGGCCCCTCCAGGGAGCCCGCCCATGGGGCCAGGGGAGCCGGCCATGCCATCTGCTGGCAGATTCGTGCTGGAATTCGGGTGTTCCCTTTCAGCCAGAGCCGGGCATTTACTTGGGGTCAAACTCCCTCTGATGAACCTCTGCTAAGGTTCCTTTTCTTGGTGGCAGAGAGAAGAGACTGGTCTAAAAGACAGGCGTGTATTTTCAGAAATTAAGATAAATTGGAATGTGCCGTCAGGGCTGAGGGATTAATAATTTGGCCCTGATTCCAGATCGGGCTGCCTATCCTGATGAAACCCCCCCCCAGAAAAACTGTGCCAGCAGCTCTGAAATTGCTAGAAGAATCACTGACTCTTCCTCTACCCTCACTCCCCTTCCATCTCTCTCTCAGCAGATCAGAGTTCTCCTGCGTGGGGATCAGAATCTTCTCCGTCCTAGTGGTTGGCCAAGTCTTGAACGTCACAGCCTGGCCTCCGACTAGCTTCTCTCTCTACTCCTTCCTTTTGCTCTTGCCCTATTTGCTTTCGTCTGGATTCTCAGTCACAAGAGACCAAAACTCTAGTCACACTGATTTAAGCAAAAAAAATCACAATTGATGGGCCCACACAACTGCAGTTGCAGGGTAACCTGCAGGCCTGGCGGGATCCAGGGACTGGCCCATCTCGCCGGGGCTCGGTCTCCCCGTCCCTGGGCTCTGCTTTTGTCTGGGCTGGCTTCCCTCTCCAGCAGACTTCCACAGGGCTCCTGGCAGCCAGCGCCAAGAGGGTGCCTCTTTACGCTTCTTCTGTCAACCAGGTATCCTCTTCCACCCAAACTCTGATGTGTCTCCACATACTAAATCTTCACACCTACGTATAAGTTAAAATACTGCGTCCTGTGGAAGTCCGGGTGGAGGCTCCTTGTCCCTGCGCAGCATTCTCACTGGTCAGCCGCAGTCACATGTCCGCCCAGAGCTGAGAGGGTGAGGGTGGACTGGTTCCTCGAATGAAAGTCCAGGTGCTGTGCTCAGAAGGGGGAATGCATGTGAGCAGGACAAGCCACAGGTGGCACCTTCCCCAGCCAGGTGGGACTGCGCCTCCCCCCAGGCTCACAGGCCAAGCCACCTCTGCAGACCCACGCCGCCCGCCCCTCCTCAGTCTGGCCAACCCATGCTCATCCCTCTGGTCTCAGCTCATACAGACAGCCTCGCAGCCCGCCCTGGGCTCCCTGTGGTGCCTGGGAACCACCCCACATTGTCCTTCCCACCCCATACCCCAGAGTGGCTCTGATCCCTGTGTTGATATGACCAGCCTCTTCCCCACTGGACCTGAGCTCCCCAGAGGCAAGGAACAGGTCCTGTCCTCTAGACCTCCAGACTCTGGCCCATATCAGTTATTTATTTAGCTTCTATTTTTAGGGACAAGGTCTCACTCTGTCATCCAGGCTGGAGTGCAGGGGCGTGATCGTAGCTCACTGCAGCCTCAAGCCACCCACCCTCCTGCCTCAGCCTCCTGAGTAGCTGGGACTACAGATGTGTGTTAATTCCCAGCTACTTTTTAATGTTATGTATAGGTAGGGTCTTGCTGTGTTGCCCAGGCTGATCTTGAACTCCTGACCTCAAGCAATCCTCCTGCCTAAGCCTCTCAAAGCACTGGGACTACAGGCGTGAGCCACTGTGTCCAGTCTCGGTGTTTGAATAACTGTGAGTGGCTCCTCTTCCAACCAATAAACTTCCTCTGCACTGCCCTTCCCAGACGTGCGGTGGCGTCTTTAGGAGGTAGCATATGGCGGGAGAGGCGCTCAGTGAGAAGGCCTCCATCCATCTGGGGACCCTGAACCCATCACTGGACCCTCTGGCCCTCACATCCCAGATGGTGCTAACACAGTTTTCCTTCCTACCCCAGAGATAGAGTCAAATAAGACACCATGGGAAAGCCCTTTTACACACACAGAGTGAGGGACTGTTTAGATTAGGGGCAGCGATGGCAGGAAGAGCAGAAAGGGGACCGCACGGTGTCCCCAGGAGGCCATGGGTAGGATATCTTCAACGACATGATACCAGAGAGACAAAGTGTCAAAGCAGGACAACATGACCAAACTCGAGTTTTAAATATGTAGGCTTCGGGGCAGTGTAAGTGGACATATCTTTTGTGAATAGCAATCTGGCAAAATCCTCTACATTTCAGAGCAAATACATTCTCCGGCCTGAAATTCCATGCCCAGGAGTTTATCCAAGAGAGAGCCGGCAAGCAAAGATAGGTAGAAGCTATTGGTTGGAGCCTTGCTTACCACGGGGCAAGACTGAAAGTGACCCAAGCGAACTGAGTGCGGTGGCTCACACCTGCAGAGCCCTGGAGTTGGAGGCCACAGTGAGCTATGATCACACTACTGCCTGGGTGACAGAGCCAGACCCCTTTCCTTTCCAAAAAAGAAAAGAAATGACCCAAAGGTGCATCCTTTGGGGATGAGTTAGAGCAATGAACTATTATGTAAAACAAGTTAGATGGTTCTAAATTTAACTTCTAAGGATGAGTAAAAAATAGTATATATATGATATGATCTCATGTCCCGTTTTTCAAAATGTGACAAATGCCAAGAAAGGATGCAGCATACCCTTATGCCAGCCAAAGCTTCCAGAGCGTGGACCCTCGGTGCCATGTGTACCGTGCGTGCTGTCCTCATCTCATCCTCAAGGCAGTGCTCTCATTCGCCCCATTTTGGAGATGAGGGAACCGAGTCTTAAGTTAAACCACAGAAATGCTTCACAGTGCCCTAAAGGTGTCCTGTCCTCAGTGGCCATCAGAGTGGGAGGGCCACAGGATGTAGCTGTTCCTTTGCCACCGACGTGTGACTGTAACCCTGAACATGTTCACTCTGAGTCCACGTGACCTCTGTCAGCAGGAAGTTGAGATGTTTTGTAATTAAGAAGCAGCAAATGTTGGGTTCTCAGCTCTCCCACCCTGCCCTGTGCACATTCCAGGGCATTGTCTGGTCACTTGCCAGTCGCCCGGTGGGATCCTGCCTAAGTTGGCAGGGAGGAGACTCACAGGGAAGGCCTGAGGCCCCAGAGCACCCCTGCAGGGTCTGGCCCTGCTGCCCTGGGAGAGATGGAGTTCCAGGGTCCCGTGAGGCAGGCTCGAGGGCGCAAGGAGGCGACGAAAAACCAGAGAGGTGGGAGCTGGGGGACGCTTTCCCCTGCAGAAGGTGAGACGGGCTTTAAGCCTCATTCAGAGAGGAAGCCCATCCTCTGAGTAGGGGCACCGAGCTCAGAGAAGACCATAACACTGATGCAGTTACCCAAAGGTTGCCCATCCTACACTGCCTTGGGTAGATTTTTAAAAACCCTCAGATTCTTCTTCCATAAAACCCAGTGTTGTCCAGAGCATTCCGTGAAATAGGGTGTGTGTTTAAGGGTGACCTTATGACCCGGCGCTGGGCGGTTGGTGCCTGAGCCATGGTCCCTCAGCTGGAAGATGGTAGTGCCAGGGCTAAGTCCCGATGACCTGGCTCCGAGCCCAGTGCTCATCTCATTCCACCTGGCGGGGAAGTGGAGAGAAAGTGTGTCTGGTCTAGAGAGAGGCTGTGGCCATAAAAGGGGCCGAAGGGCAGGACTAGCCCTAGGGGGGGTTAAGGTGCTGCACAGGAGGCAGAAATGATTTCCAAAGACCAGCCCAAGTGGCAGGGGAGACCCAGGGCCACCATCCCACATTGCGTAACAGAGCACTACTCACCTGTCCCCAACCCCACCAGTGCCCTCTTCTGGAACCAGCGGTGTCTTCATGGCTGCCAGGAGCCAGTACTCGGTTCTGCCCTCCCAGGTTATCCATGGATGCGGGGACAGCCCTGCCACGTTCGGCATTTCCCCCCCGGGACTCAAATGCTCCACCTTCCCAAGAGCCATCAGCTGGGAACAGGGAAGCCACTTGCAGTCCCATGCGTGTCCCTGTCTAGGGAGCCTGCCTCCCCACCATTCCTCCAAGAAGATGGATCAGAGGCCTGTCCTGTGTCACCCCCAACCGGTGCCCACCTGCCTCTCCGTGCCAGGGCTCTTTCATTGCTAAGAATGGTAATAAGAACTTCTTCAAAGGTTTGCTGTAAGGACTAAACGGGATGTTACATTGATTTCAAAGGTTTGTTGTAAGGACTGAATGGGGTGGTACATTTTTTTGGCCTGCAGCCAGGCAAAAAGGATGCACTCTGTAAATGACAGCTGTGATGACTACACCCTCAGGTTAAGAGCAGAACAGCCTGGGTAACCAAACTGCCTGGGATTCTAGTGCAAGTGCAATCCACTAGCTGCTGTGTGACCTTGGAAAAGTGACTTAACCTCTCCGGAAGTAACATCTTCATCCAATGTAGGAAACAGGATAATCCTTACTTCATCGTGCAGTTGTAAGCAGGATATTAGTCAAAATACATTAAAAGCTTAGCCCAGTGCCTGGAACATAACAATCAATAAATGGTAGCGGTTAGTGTCAGCATTGTGGTTGCTGTGGTCGGGCTGCGGTTGCAGGGAGACAAGAGTGGAGAGAGCTTTGAGGCTGGCAAGACAGAGGCCAAAGGCCTTGGCTCCAGGCCCACCTCTAGAACAAGCTCTCGGGGAGACCTTGGCCTCGGCAGCCCTTTCTGCTGAAGTCATCCCCAGCTCGCAGGCTGTTAGGAGGGGTAGTGTCACCCAGCAGGCACCTTTGTCCGAGAGAGGTGGTCCCTGCTCCCGTGTGCGGTGGTTCTGGAAGGATGGCTCCTGGACCTGTGTGGCATCCCCTGGGAACCTGTTAAAAATGTAAATTGTCGGGCTGCCACCCAGGCTGCTGAGTCAGCACTCAGAGCCTCACAGCTATGGTTCAGCACACCCCCAGGTGAGTCTGAGGCTGGCTCCCACTTGAAGATGGCAGCTCTCACGAATAGAGAGGGCACCTGGCCTGGTGCTGAAGGCCAGAGTCAAGGGGATGCCAGCAAGTTCCAGCCACCTTCACCCGGCCTTCAGGGCTCTGTATCATCGGAGCCACCCTTGGCAGCTGGTTTCTCTTGTTTCTTCCGGGAGATTTTAGGGCAAAGCTGACCAATGGCCAGGTTGTGAATGAATGAATGTGCCAGTTAATGCCTGTCTTGGGCTGCAAGGATCATGGAAAGAACATGTGTCCCCAGAGCAGAAAAGCGAGCTTAGAGCAGGGTCCACACAGGGAGTCCAGGGGTGCAGAGAGGGCAAGAGGTGGCAGGAGCCCGGCAGAGGGCCTTGGTCACAAACTAGGGTGACCCCTGTGTTCTACAGGCAACACAGTGTTGCTGGGGACCTTCGAGGACACTGTGAGGGGTGGTCAGGGCCATTCTCCCCACATGGAGGGCAGAGTCCCCACGGAGCACTCAGATCTGCCTGTCCTGGAGGGCCCAACCCCGGATTCGGATCTGGGTTCTGCTGTTCACGCACAGAGGAACCCTGGGCTAACCCTGACCCTCACGCTGAGGTACTTGGTCTCAGCAGGCCTCGGTTTCTCATGTGTAAAGGGGCATGTCAGCTCCTACCTCGCCCGGTTGCTGGGAGATTGCTGTATGTCCGTGTCTGTGTCAGAAGCTAATGTCAGGTGACCACCGCCACTGGTGATGGGATGGTGATGATAAATACTTAGAGATGTTGTTGGAATAGCCCAATGTTTGATTTACTCATTTAGATAGACTTGTGCTCAAGGCTGTATTATATCAATATACTAGATTAATTTAGGAGTAAATTAAAATTGTTTTAAAAACTAAAGTCAGGCCAGACTCGGTGGCTCAGCCTATAATCCCAGCACTTTGGGAGACCAAGGCGACTGGATTGCCTGATTCCGCGACTTCGAGACCAGCCCCGGCAACTTGGCGAGACCTCATCTCTACAATAAAATCAAAAATAGCTGGGCGTGGTAGCGCACACCTGTAGTTCAGCTACTTGGAAGTCTGAGGTGGAAAGATGGGTCGACACTGGGGTAGCCGTGAGCATGCCACTGCACTCCAGCCTGGGCAATGGAGTGAGACTCCAAGTCAAGGGGGAAAAAAAACTAAAGCCAAATTGTTCTTCTCTATTGTTTTTTTACTAACTGCACCCAGAAACCATTATAGACGTCCCCAGCTAACTTAGATGAAGCTGTCATTTCATGCTGGTGATACTTCCTGAAACAATATCTTGTTCAAGACACACGAATATATTCGGAATAACGTGAATTTCTTTTCTGAGGGCAATTTCATGGCTGCGTGCAGTGCCCACCGCTAGTAGCGACAGGCCCCGTGTCCACGTGACACCATATGGACAGCCCAGTGTCCTGTGAGCCTATGTATCACCTCATTTTAGCCTCCCCACAACCCCAGGTGGTAGGCACAGCAATTGTTCCCATTTTGCAAATGAGGAAACTGAAGCTTTCAGACATAAAACGTGCTTTAAGTAGGCCAGGTGAGGTGGCTCATGCCCGTAATCCCAACTGAGGGGACTTTGGGAGGCTGAGGGGGGAGGATCACTTGAGCCCAGGAGTTTGAGGCTGCAGTGAGCTGCATTCCAGCCTGGGCGACAGAGGGAGACCCTGTCTCTAATGACAACAAACGTGCTCGAGAGTCTGGATTAGACCTCAGTTCTGTCCTACTGCAGAACCAAGCTCATAACTCCTACCCCACGCACCTCCTAAGTACACAGCGAACGCTGAGTAATTGCTGGCGATTATTGCCATATTATTCCCCCAAGTGCTGTTGATTCGGGTTTGAACTTCTTGGGGGTCCTCAGCCAATGCCGACGGCAGAGGCCACGGCTGGCCACCAGCTTCCCCTGGCTTCCTGGACATGAGGGCTTCCACCCCGGCCCCCTCCAGCCTGGCCTGGCCCTCCCCTCTGTGGCCTCCCTCTGGGTCCCATTGTGTCTTCCTGATCTCATCACCAAGCATTCTTTCCTCCTCAGTTTAGGAGATAAGAGCGAGTCATTGTCTTTTATAGACGCTGTAATGAAGCCTGTCATCACACAAAAGAAGTCTGCTAATAAGATAAATCAAAGCAGCAACAGAAATGAATGGGGAACAGGTTTTCACAAGCAGGCGTGCGCTTGTCTGGAAGGGTGACGGGAAGACGTTGACGGAGGAAAGGCACCAGGACACCACATTTGGGAACTCCTCGTGGTGGAACAAGGCTCCCAGACCAGACAGATGCCTCCCACCATGGGGCAGGAGTTAGGGAGGGGACAGGCAGGGAGTGGGCTGACGCCAGACACAAAGAAAGGGCCTGCAAGGGTGTCATCTCAGTGGCCTGTGTTTGTTCCCATCTGGAACAGGATGGGCTCCTGGTCAAGCATGATCTGGCTGCTGCCAGCCCAGGGTCGCCACTCTGCCCCCCACTGGACTTTCTTCCTGTGGGAGAGTTAGAACAGTGCCCTTAGGTGGCCAAAACCTAAACGGTGTATGGTGACTGCCCCACACCACGTGGGCCTGTCATTCACTTGTTCATTTGCAGGTTTGCCACCAAGTCAGTTAAGAAAAACCACGTCCTTTCATTGAGCCTCGGTGTCTCCATGGAGTCAGGCCACAGGATAAGCAACACAGTGGTGCTGGGCAAAAGAGAGAATGCTGCACACTGTCGAGATGATGGCGTTTCTCTCCTTCACAAGCAGGAATGACCGCTCCATCGTCAGGCTCTCCAGGAGCCAGGCACCAAACTGGGTGCTCCCTGCGGTGTTCCTTGCCATCTGGTGTGACAGAGGGTGAGGAGAGCGAGCCCAATGCAGGGACCTGCACAGGGTCACGCAGCCACATAGTGGTGTGAGAGCTGGCGAGTGGGAGTTGGGCTGCTGTGTGCGCCTGGTCTTGGATGGTCGCTGCCCGGGCTGTGAAGGAAGGAGCTGGGCCCAGAGGCACAAAGCACCGGTGACCCAGGCCACAAGCAGAACCACAGGCCTGCGATCTGGGGCAGCTCCGGCCCGGGCACAACATGATGCCATTCCTGTGACAGTGCGTCCACGTCCTGTGACGGAGAATCCCCTCCAGGCTCGGGATCCCGCCTCTCTGCCGCAGAGCTGAGTTGTTGGTCACAAGACAGAGGCGACACTTCCTCTGGCTTTCTATGTACATCCGTCCCACGTCACCCCCAACAAACCCAGCCTGCATCCAGCCTGAAAGAGGTGGAAAAATGGGTCCTTCTGGCCCAGGCAATAAGAAAACCTCCCTACTCAGGACTATACTTCTGCTAAGACGGCTGGAAGAAGCAGAAAGACAGTGCCTCTCCCCAGAACTGAAAGGACTGGTGAAAGAGGAGAGCCATCCTCCCTCCGGGCAAGTCCCGGTTCCCAAGGCTGCAGCCGTCCTGGCTCACCCCCGGGTGGGTCCTGAAAGTCCCACTGAAGCCAGACACAGGGCCCGACAGCACAGACGGCAGCCGCGCCCCTGCCCACCACGGCCCTGAGTCCGGGGGCACAGAGGGCTGTTGGGGACTCTTATATAAAGTGACAGTAACTTAAACTGGCTATAGCCAAGCAAAAGAGGGAGGGTGTCTTCAACATGACTGGGTCCAGGGCTCCGACGGGCGCCTTTCTGCCCCGGCCCCGCCCTCTTCTATGCTAGTCACATTCACGGCAGGCCCGCCCTCCCCGTGTGGTGGCATAGGTGGCCATGGCAGCTGCAGTCCCTTGTCCCCTGAGTGCCCCCTCCCAGAGAAAAGCACGTGGTCCTCTGTCACACCAAGCACCAGCGTGCACAGCAGCCATCAAGCCCATCCCATTATCTCCCGGCAGCTGCAGGGCCCGGAGGCTGGTGCTGTGGCTGGCCAGCCTGGGTCACAGGCCCCAGGTGGAGTGGCTGGGGGGACAGTCCCCAAGGAGAAGGGGCGTTGGGCAAAGCCAACAGCTGCCTGCGCAGGGAGGGTAAACCTGAGACAGCCCGATGAAGGGTCAGCATTGCACTTCTGGTAGAAGCAGTGATGGAAGGTGCCATGTGTGCCTCTAAAAGCAGGAGCAGCTCTGAGAAGGTGGCTGAGGGGATCCCAAGGACGAGAAGGAGGTACCCAGGCTCCAAGGGGAGGAGGGCGCTCCAGGCAGAAGGAGCCAGGCATGAGTGGGAGGAGATGGTGGAAGGGAGGCGGTTCTCAGCCAGGACAGGCTGACCGCTTGTGTGACACACATCCTGGGTGGCCAGAGGGTGTTCCGACACGTCAGGCATGGCCTGTGCGGTGCTCCCATGGGACGCAGCAGTTGCAGCCTTAGCTGGAGAGGTATCTGTCTCTCTGAGGATGGTTCACATCAGAGCCAGCCTCTAGTGCATCACGCCCCGAGCGGGGACCCAGTCCGCAACCCCCCAGCATCCCAGAACTCTGAGGGCATTTGGGATGCCTCAAGCCTCTCCACAGATCAAGGTCACCCTGGTCCCTCAGGACCCTCAGGCTGATGACCAGCGTGGTCGGGGCCAAAGAAACCAGAGGTCACAGCAATGAGAAGGATTTTGAAATGGATCATCCGTCCGCAAGAGTTGGGCTCCCCTGCCCCGTTGGCAGATGCCAGCTTGAATCACAGGAGCTGGCCGCCGGCCGGATCAGCTGCCCAGGAGACGTGCGGGAAGAGAGCAGGGAAAGGTGCCCACCTGCCCAGTGCTGCCCCGCCCCCACAAGGCAGAGGGCAGCCCCGCAGCGGCGGGCCTTCCCGCCGGACAAAGGCACCACGTCCACACCAATCACACCGCATAAAGGAAGAGTTATTGTTATGGGATGCTGGCGCCTGATCAATATCTCCCGCTTTGAAAATAAACTTCTTGGCTTGGCCTTGACATTAATCTACCATCAGGAGCCCATTATCTTGAGACCAATGTTCTGTTCTATTGAGTCGCTTGATTTCCCCCCCCCAAGATCGGAATATAATCGCATTTCTCTAGGCAGCACTCACGCTAATTGCAGCCCCACGCGTACCCCGGTGGGAAGCCACGCCAGGGCCATCCGGCCTGGGGGTGGGGCAGCAGAGGTTAGGACCCGGCCCTTGGTGCCAGGTGGGAGAGCGGCCCCTCTAGAAGAGGGGAAGCCCAGCTCCAGCACCCCCGAGCAGCTGGTGCTGAAAAGGGTGCTTCTGCCCAGAAGTGGGTCGCCGTGTCCCCACACCAAGCCTCCTTCCAGAACCTAGCTGCATGAGTAACAGTGTCCTGCCTCCAGCTGGGACCACCTCTTCCAGGGCCTGTCTGGACTCTGCAGGAGCCTCCCAGGCCTGCCCCTGCTCCACCAGGCTAGGCTCCCCCCACAGCAGAGCCATCCTTGTACCACGGGACGAGATGATGTCACCTCCCTCTCCAAAGCCTTTCTGGGAAGACCCTTCATTCTGCCCTGCAAGAGCCCCGCCCCTCTGGCCTCCCTTCCTCTCTCTGCTCTGGGCTCCTGCTCTCTGTGTGCAGTGGTGATGCCCTGCTAGGCGCTGCCCCGGGGCCTTTGCACCTGCTCTTCTCCCCATCTGTTCTATCATTGTTCCTTTACTATCTCATCATTTCAGGCCCACCTTGATGGCCCCTCCTCAGTGAGGTCCCCAGGCTGGTGGGGGAAGAGTGGCGTGGCCTGGCCTTGCCTTCCCTGTAGACCTGTCACCATCCAAAACCATCTTCTCTGTCAGTTCCCTGTGGCCACTGGAAAAAATTACCCCCAACATGCATCTTTTTTTTTTTTTTGAGTTGGAGTCTCACTGTCGCTGGAGTGTAGTGGCATGTTCATGACCACTGCAGCCTCAACCTGCTGGGCACAGGCAATCCTTCCACCTCAGCCTTCCAAGTAGCTAGAATTACAGGTGTGCACCACCACACTTGGCTAATTATTTGATTTATTGTAGAGCCGAGGGCTTGCCAAGTTGCCCAGGCTGGTCTCTAATCCTTGGCCTCCCAAAGTACTGGGATCACAGGCGTGAGTCACTGCCCCCGGCCCCAACATGCATCTTAACACAACAAACAGTCATTGTGCCCAGGTTTCTCCAGGCCAGGGATTTGGAAGTGCCTCAACTTGATGGCGCCGCCTTGAGTCTCTCATAGTTGTAATCAGGCAACCCAGGGTCTTGTCACCTGCAGGCTTGGCTCGGTCAGCACCTTCGCCTCTCAGGTGGCTCACTGACATGGCTGGCAAGTTCGTGCTGTCAGCCAGGTGTAGTGGTTCACATCTTAAGCACTCAGGAGCCCAAGACAAGAGGATCGCCTGAATCCAGGAGTTTGAGGTCAGCCTGGGCAACATAGCAAGAGCTTGTCTCTACAAAAAATAATTTTTTTTAATTAGCCAGACACGATGGCATACACCTGTAATCCCAGCACTTTGGGAGGCCAAGGCGGGAGGGTCACTTGAGCCCAGGAGTTCAAAGCTGCAGCGAACTCTGATCGTACCACTGCACTCCCGCCTGGGCAACAGAGCAAGACCCTGTCTCCAAAAACAAAAAAGGAAACTCCAGAATGTAATCCCAGAGTCAGTAAATCCACAGAGCCTGAGCACTCCTTGTCCCCTCGGGACCTGGCATCATTCTGAGGTCACCATCGTCTTACCCGCGGAGCCCTGTGCCCCCTTAGAATTCTCAGCACCAGGCTCTAGACATGCATGGTGGCTTAGAGCCCGAACTCGGGGTCAGCTAAAACTGGGTTTCAATCCTGATGCCACCCCTTACTAACTCTGTGATCGGAAGCGCATTCCCTGGCTCCTGAGCCTCGGCTTCAGTGTCCGGACGGACGGTGGGGCGATGCTACCACCCAGTGAGGCCTGGATGTGCTTGCAAGTGACGACCCCCGCACCGTGCCTGGCAGTGACAGACACTCGCTGTCATCGCCTTTGGTTTCGGCTGCTGTTACTGCTGTATTTTCCCATGTCCCCAGGTCTGTGATGGGGACTTGAGTGGACAGTCCAGCGGCAGCTCTTGCCCAGTGCACCAAGGGTCACCGGCTGCCAGGGACGGTGCGCTGGAGGCGGAAACCCCATCTTCTCTCTCGCTCTGACCCGCAGGTGTGGATGTGTGGGGGCCGCATGGAGGACATCCCCTGCTCCAGGGTGGGCCACATCTACAGGAAGTACGTGCCCTACAAGGTCCCCGCCGGAGTCAGCCTGGCCCGGGTAAGGTGGTGGCCTTCCTGGGGCGGGGGGTGGAGAGAAGGGGTTGGCTCGGCCCATCTGCAGCACCGAGGCGCCCCGGGGTCCAGGCTGAGTGAACCCTAGGTGTGAGGACGTGCCCCCATTGTCCTGGTGAGATCCAGCGTGAAAGAACTCACTTAAAGCCCTACTAACTGTGTTTTGGCTGTGTGACCTCGGGAGCGTTGCTTCACTCCTCTGAGCCTGTTTTTCCTCCTTCGTGTGAAGGGAGCGAATGCCTTCCAGCGCCCAGCCTTGCCCAGAGAATCAAGGTGCTATGCCGTTTCCCACAGCGTGGCGGATGAGGTGATCTCAGGTGGCAGACACGGGAGCGTCCCTGTGTTCAGGCGTTAACCCGGATTAGGAGGGCACATGTCTGCGCAGCACCCTTGGGGTGTCACAGACATTACTCAGGATGAAAATAGAGTGTGCAGTTAGGCCAGGGGTGCTCTCAGGACGCGTGTTAGATGGATATGAACACAGCGGGTGTGGTGTGGCAGGGACGCCTGAGAGTGTGCAATCCTGGAGGGAGGAGGAGTTCGTAAATGTCGGGGTCGGGCTCTCCCCACACCCCTTCCTGTTTCCACTGCCAAAACGCCACGTGTCAACCGGTTCCATTGCTCAACATGGTTTGTGTCGCCCGCTGCTTGAGCGAAATTGGCCGCTAGCCGCCAGGGGAAATCTGTTAGCCAGAGATTTTCTTTTTGGTCTTAAATGTCTGGAAAAAAATAAATCAAGGTGACCACCAAAGAAAAATGAAGAGGAGAGAGGCCCCAGGGGGCAGAGAGAGCCGCCGGGAAGTCTGGGGGGGCCAGGAAGGTGGGGGCCCCTCACCTCCAAGGAGACCCCAGTGCCAGCCAGTTCCCGTCGGCTCCTCATCAGCCTCGACGTGCCTCATCGTAGGCCCTGGGTGGTGGAGGAGCCTTGTCCTGAGACTTGCCGCCAGGAAAACTGTCTCAAAGCCTCCCCCGGTGGCTGGAAGCGGAGGGGCCGCTTCGGGGAAAGGAGGGCCGGCAGTGCCCTCTAGTGGTGGAAGTGACTCGCGACAGCCCCATCCTATACGGGGTGCGGGTCTAGACTCAGCCCCTTGAGGCAGGAATTGCGTTCTTCTGAAATACTACTGGTGATCCCTGAGGAAGGTGCCAGGCAGGAAGTCCGCGCACACTCCCGGGCAAGCCCAAGACTGAGGCTCTTCCAGCCACAGGGGACCATGGGGACAGGTGAACCCAAGCAGGACCAACCCTAAAGCTTCCCTTTCCTATCTAGAGCTGTCACTATAAGACCCACCTGGTAAAGGGACACTGCCCCTCCTGTGTATGGAACCCTGGATGAAACCCGTGGGTCATGCTAACTGTAGTGAAGCTGTAAAACCACCTTCGGGCCAGGCGTCGTGCAAAGCACCTCGGGCCCCTCACGTGAGTCTTGCTTGTTTCTAAGCCCCGTTTTAGGGAGGAAGGCAAAACACGGCGATATTATGCAACTAGTGCCAGAATGCAAACCCGAGTAGGTCTGGGAGCCCGTTGTCCCTTCACAGTGGCTGCTATTGTTAGTAACAGTATTCGTGTCAGCACCAACGTTAACAAGACTGGAACGTGCATTTTGGTGCCTTGTCTGAACTCTGGGTTCAGATCTGTGCTGAATCCGCATCCTGTGTTTGATGTGAAACCAGCTAGCGATCCAGGTGGCGGCTCATGCCCTCTTCCCGGTGACTCTGTGACCTGGGCGGTGGCATCCTGTGCAGAAACGCAGAGTGGCCCCAATCAACGGTGGCCTTTTATCGCGGTATCGAAGTACCCCTGTTTAGTTGCAGGTCAAGTTTAAAACGTTTGCTTGGTGTTTGAACAGCCAAATCCTAAGCCTTCTAGAGCACTGCCCCTAAACCATCGGCTGGCTAGATGTGAGGGGCGCTCTTCTGACAGCCCCGAGAGCACCAGATGGAGAGGGAAGCTGGGGCCGTGCAGACTCCAGTATGCGGCCAGGCAGTCTGGAGTGGAGGCAGCTTGGGAAGGGTGAGCTTGCCTCCAGCCTCCCTGCCTCTAGGACAAGTAGCCTGTCTTCGTTTGTTTGCTCAACTTGCTAAGATCTTTCTTGTCCCTGCCTCTGGGAAGGGATCTCAGAGAAGGCCACACAGAAACCCCTCAAACCTGTGAAGTGAGAGTGGAGGCACAGTCCAAGGATCCAGGCAAATCTCTGTGATCCAAGCACAAGAAATACACCTGGGCTCCAATCGGGCCTGGGACCCAGAACGGGAAAGGTGTAGAGAGTAGGGGTATGAGTCCCAAGCCCACCAAGATCCCAGGGTCCTTTTTGTGACTCTACTAGGAGAGATGGGTGAGAAATGAGGGTCGAGTCCTTTTCTCGGGTCCAGTCAGCTGTACCAAGCTCAAGGTCTGAGAGAAATCGCTTATCAAGCCATGTCGGGAAAATACAGCAATGCAAAATTAACTAAAATAGTCATTAAAATATGAACCAGAATTAGAATTCAAAGATCGTGTTATTTGATCCTTTAAGAATCACACTAAGCCGGACACAGTAGCTCACGCCTGTAATCCCAGCACTCTGAGAGGCCGAGGCAGGAGGATTGCTTGAGTGCAGGAGTTCAAGACCAGCCTAGGTAACAGAGCAAGACCTCATCTCCACAGAAAATTTTAAGAATGAGCCGGGTGTTGTATACCTGTAGTCCCAGCTACTTGGGAGGCTGAGGTGGAAGGATCGCCTGAGCCCAGGAGGTCGAGGCTGGGGTGACCCATGAATGTGCCACTGCACTCCAGCCTAGGTGACAGAGTGAGGCCCCAATTCAAAAAAAAAAAGTCACACTGGTCAATTTCAGCGGTGTTCTGTAGTCAAATCGGCCAGCCTTGCTCTCGGTGGGACGACTTGAGCAGGTTGGACAGTGAGCCCAGAGCATGGGTAGAAATTCGCAAAAGGAGAGGAGGTGCTATGTCTGACTGTTTGGACACACAGACTCTGTTAGGCCCTCAACTTCTCTGCGCCCTTGCAGCTCCGGGCCTGGTGGGGACCACGCGTTCCCGAACTGTTTCCTAACCCATCGTGGACCCGTCCGCCTCAGGAAGAATTAGGTAGCAGCAGGGAAATTCCGTCGTTTCCAGATCCCAAACTCAGAGCCGGCAAAATGGGGAGCTGGTGGATTTTGTCTCCAGGGCAGAGGGTGTAAGGGGCGCCTCATGTTGGCTTCCTGCCCCCAGGACTCGGAAGGCAGCTCACCGAGTTGGACAGCCCCTGAGCTGTACATTTTTAAATTGCCGGGGAGGGAAGGGATCAAAAAAATAAGAATATTTTGTGGCACGTGGAAATCGAATGTCAGAGTCCATAAGTTTCCCTGGAACACAGCCATGCCGCTTTATATGGAGTCTACGCCTGCCTTATAGCCACATCAGGGTTAAGACCATATGGTCAGAAAGCCTCAATATTTACTAACGGTTCTCCACAGAACCTAGGCCCCTGCCTCGCCTTCTGCCCAGAACACTGCCTCACCGTTAAGTGTGAATGATGGCTTCAAGTGCTGGCCCCTGCGAGCCTGATGAGCTGAGCCCAAATGTGTGTGGGGCGGTGGAGGGGGCTGGCGCAGAGGACGGGGTCGTGGCAACAGCCAGGGAGGGAGGAAGGCGTTTTGGAGCCCGGAGTTTCCCCTGAAGGGGTGCTCTGGATGTCAGCTACCAGAGGTTCTCACCGGTGGTGTCTACACTGCAGGGTGGAGTAAGGAATGTACATCACCCTTACACGTAAGAATCTGGGCGGGCGCGGTGGCTCACGCCTATAATCCCAGCACTTTGGGAGGCAGAGGTGAGAGGACTGCTTGAGCCCATGGGTTCAAGACCAGCCTGGGCAATTTGGAGAGACCTCAACTCTACAATACATCAAAAATTTAGCCGGCATTGTGGCGCGTGCCTATAATTCCAGCTACTTGGATTGCCTGAGCCCAGTTGGTCAAGGCTACGGTGGCCGTGAGCATGTCACCGCACTCCAGCCTGGGTGACAGAGTGAGACTCCAACTCAAAAAAAAAAAAAAAAAAAGAAGAATCTACTCTTTTTCTATCCCCAAATCTACACACAAACAGGACATTTCCTCACCTGGTATCTCCATGCGCTGATAACATGGTTGTCATTTTTGTTTGTTTGTTTTATAAACAGGGTCTCGCTCTGTCACCCAGGCTGGAGTGCAGTGGTGCAATCACAGCTCACTGCAGCCTCAGACTCCTGGGCTCAGGCTGTCCTCCCTCCTCAGGGACTACAGGGACACCACCATGCCCAGCTGTGGTTGTCACTTTGTAATTAAGTATCCTCGTGCTTCATAATAAAAGTAGCAGCAACCTTTGCACCTTAGGGGTCATTAGAAACTCCGGCCGCTGATGGAATTATACCTTTGGGTTGCAAATGATGATTTGTTCTTAACCAGACAACTTGGTCAGAACTCTTGTCGTTGAAAATGACAGAAACTCAACTCCAATTGGCACAAGCGAGGAGGCACCTTCTAGGTTTGTGTCACTGGAAACCCTGAGGTAGCTGTGGCTGAAAGGAGGAACGTGCTCCAGGAATCCAGCCCTCAGCTGTGCTTCGGCCTGGCTTGATTTCATCCTTGGGCTGGCTTTTCTCATGTGGTGGCCATATGGCCCCGCAGCTCCGGCCGGCAACTTACCTGGCAATTCCGGCAGAAACAGAGCAGCTCTCCCAGTCATGCCAGCAGAAGTTCCAGGCTGATGCCTACTGTGACTGGTGGGGCCCGAGGCCACGGGCCCGCTGCCGACCCATCCTGTGTCCGGGAGTGTCTGTTCACACTAGCCAGGCTGGTAGGGAGACGGGGGTGGCTCCCCAAGGAAATATTAGTGGGGGAGGGGCTGTCCTAGACGAGGGGATAGAAGATGGACAGGCCAAATCGCAGCAGTCGGTTCATTCACTGGTAGCTCTTAAGTCCTCGAGACGTGCTAAAGAATAGAAAGAACTCACTACTGCCAATCGCTTTCTTCAGCATTATAATCGTTCAAGGTCCCTTGAGGAGTGAGAACGTGTGGAAGTCTGTTCTTTGTTTCTGTGATTGATCACTGAGTATGATCGACTCGAAATCCATCCAAGTTGCTGCAAAGTCCATATGCTTGTCCTTCTTTATGGCTGCGTAATATTCCGTTGCGTATATGTACCACATTTTTAAAATCCAGTCTAGCTTCGATGGGCAACACGGTTGGTTCCATGTTTTTGCTACTGTGAATAGAGCTGCAACAAACAGAATAAGGAGGGAAAAAAAACTACAGAAGGCCTTTGGGACCAGGGTCTTTGATACAACTTAAAATAGGAAAGGTTGAGGCCAGGCGCAGTGGCTCACGCCTGTAATCCCAGAACTTTGGGAGGCCACAGCAGGAGGACTGCTTGAGACCAGCAGTTTGAGACCAGCCTGGACAACAGGGCAAAAAATCCATCTCTACAAAAAATTTTAAAAATTAGCCAGGTGTGGTGGAGTGCACCTGTTCTCCCAGCTACTTGGAAGGCTGAGGCAGGAGGATCACTTGAGGCAGGAGGATCACTTGAGATCAGCCTGGGGAACATAGTATGACTCCATCTCTACAAAAAATAAAAACTTAAAAAATTAGAGAGGCTGAGGTGGGAGGATCACCTGAGCCCAGGAGTTCGAGGCTGCAGTGAGATGCGATCATCACACCACCGCACTCCAGCCTGGGCCGCAGAGCGAGATCTGTCTTAAGGACACACACACACACAAGGCTGCTCTCGACCTGCCAGGCCCCTGACCCTGCCACCCGCTCTCGCCCAGAACCTCAAGCGAGTGGCAGAGGTGTGGATGGACGAGTATGCCGAGTACATCTACCAGCGCCGGCCGGAGTACCGCCACCTCTCGGCCGGGGACGTGGCCGCCCAGAAGAGGCTGCGCAGTTCCCTCAATTGCAAGAGCTTCCGGTGGTTCATGACCCAGATCGCCTGGGACCTGCCCAAGTTCTACCCGCCTGTGGAGCCCCCAGCCGCCGCGTGGGGGGAGGTGAGTGAGAGGGGAGTAGTGGGCAGCTAGCTCGGGCCAGTCTTCATGGGACAAGGGGGAAGTGCCCCCAGATGGAGTGGGCATAAAACCGTTTCCTTTCCTGCCTGGCCTCCCCAGCCTTTCCGTGGTGGGTTTTTATTGCTACCTAGTATTCTAAGTATAGAAAAATTAAAACTGTATGTCATTAGCATGAATTTCGCCATGTATCTTTATATTATGCACTGTTGGTTTAAAATGCAGTTGTATAGCGTGTAGCTCGTGCCCAGCAGGGGTGACGTGGCGTGATCCATATGTCACACTTGTGCAGGCACAGGAGAGGTGAGACCCCAGAAACTGCACACAGCTACTTCCCTTTTTTTGAGTCGGGGTCTCACTCTGCTGCCCAGGCTGGAGGGCAGTGGCACGCTCACAGCTCACTGCAATCTCAACCTCTTGGGCTCAGGCAATCCTCTCGCCTCAGCCTCCCAAAGTATCTGGGACTGCAGGGACCCGCCACCATGCCCAGCTAACTTTTTTATGTTTTGTAGAGGCATCTCGCTATGTTGTCCAGGCTGATCTTGAACTCTTGGGCTCAGGTGATCCTCCTGCCTCGGCCTCCCAAAGTGCTGGGATTACAGGCGTGAACCACCATGCCTGGTGTAGGAATCAAGTTGCACGCTTGCTGTAGCAGGGGGGGAAATGGATGGGATGGATGCTCTGGCCAGCCCCGGGAAGAATGAGGAGCACGGGTCCCAGGAAAATCGGATGTTGTTACCAGCACAAGGAGAGGTGGACTGGGCTGGAACACCCGATATGACTTGTTCAAATTCCCACCACAAATCCGAGAGCCCTGGCCTGACTACGCCGTCTGGCTGGCACCCTCAACGCCACTCCCATGTCTAGAAAGCTGGCCTGTTGGCTTCCCTCATGGAGCTCCTCAGCCCTTCATCCATGTCTTGGCTCTGTCATCTGCGTCGGCTCAGGTCCACCAGGTGCAGAGACCACAGGGGAGTCAGGCTGCAGGAGAGCCATGGGGGCAATGCTTGAGCGGAACAGTGAGGGATGCTGGAAGGCCGAGACCACACACTGGGCTGGCCTCTGGGAGGGGCAAGGGGAGGGGACTGGGTAGGCAGAGTCTCAGGTCGCCGGCAGGCTCTGAGGAAGCTTCAGCCAGGTGAACCAAGAGTCCCTGGGCCAGACCACCTAACAGAGGAGTCTGCATCTCCCAGGAGCCGGGCCACATGGCACCCGGCCCTTCCAGCTGCCTGTGACAGACACACGGGCTGGGAGCTGCCCGTGACAGACACAGTGGCGGACATAGGCGGTATCCAGTGTCAGGGGACTCCCCGCAGCAGGACATCGAGGCAGCGCGTTTCATGGCCGCCACATGCCCCCACCCCTCAGACAAAACAGGAGTGACATCTGTGGGCTGGGGACTCTGCCATGTGACCCCAAGTTCCTCGTTCAGCAGCCTGACCTTAGTAAGTGCCAACCAGTACTTGGCTAATGAGTCAGCCGCCGGGGCTTCAGACTCCCAGTCCAGTGCTCTACCTGCCTCACCTGTCTCTGAGGTTGAGGGGGGGAGACCACTGTTGTTCTTCGGATCTCAGCAGGAGATGCGGGACACCTGCCATCTCTTGACATTCACCTGCTCTATGGGGCAGCGGGTCCAGGACCTCCAGCAAAGATTCATGTCCCTCTCTAGAAATTTTCAATGTGCGGTCCTTAGCTAGACACAGTATAATCCCAGCACTTTGGGAGGCCGAGGCAGAAGAATTGCTTGAGGCCAGGAGTTCCAGAATAGCCTGGACAACATAGCGAAACCCTCATCTCTACAAAAAATTAAGATAGTAGCTGGGCGTGGTGGTGCACACCTGTAGTTCCAGCTACTTGGGAGACTCAGGCGGGAGGATCACTGGAGCCCAGGAGTCCGGAGATGCAGTGAGCTATGATTGTACAACTGCACTCCAATCTGGGAACAGAGAAAGACACCATCACAAAAAAAAAAAAAAAAAAAAAAGATATGAGTCACCTGGTATGGGGATCAAGTTCTGGACCTGTTGGAGCAAGTTATCTGGGAGTGGAGCCTGAAGTCCTTTGACACCTCCTCGCCTCCCTCCCCCACCCCTCCCTGATTGTGTGCTCTAAGGCAGCAGTGCCTCGAGGATGACTCTCTGTGGTCTGAGTGTCCCTCTGTTGAGAGACGTGGGCACCTACAATGGCCCAGCCACTTTATTAAGCCAGTGCAGAGCTCATCCCACCCAGGGTCTCTGCCTTGACTTTCCCTCCCTCCCAGCAGGGACCAGTGGGCTCCTCACGGCACCTCACGGTTCTCTCCTCTCCTCTTTCCCCTCAGATCCGCAATGTGGGCACGGGGCTGTGTGCGGACACGAAGCACGGGGCCTTGGGCTCCCCGCTGAGGCTGGAGGGCTGTGTCCGGGGCCGCGGGGAGGCCGCCTGGAACAGCATGCAGGTAAGGGTCGTGCCCAGGGATGGGCGGCCAGATTCTCTGGGCCATCTGTGGGTGGGGGTGCACGCATGGTCAGGGCTGGAGGGGAGAGGCTTGGGACGGCAGGGGTGACAGAAGCCATCCCTGAACACCTGGGCAAAGGGGTTCCTTCACCTTGCAGTAAACCTGGACTGTTTGGTGACAAATGAAGGACCCCCAGCCTCAGTGGACTTCAACAAAAAGAGTGGCAGTTGACTCAGGTCGCTGAGGAGTCTTGGCAGTGTTGCTGGGTCTCTCTGGAGTGGCTTCCCTCTCTGTGGGCTTCCTTCTCAAGCCAGCTCTTCCTGTGTAGGGGCAGATGTGAAGCTTCCGGCCCCCAGTGGATAGCCATGCCCCCGCTTCAAGAGTTCTGGAAAAACCCCAGGGCACTCACACATTCAGGTTCCTGAACTGATCTTGCTGGGGATGGGCAGCCCTCGTGGTGATGACCTGGGTGCTGTCCCCACTCACGGAGCCCAGGGGTAGGGCCAGCTCACCTGGGGGTAGGCTGGAGGCAGAGGGGTGAGCCGCTTTAGCTTCCTGGGGACCCACCTGTGGGCTGTGACCCTAATGTTAATAACCCAGCACCCATGGATTCTTGGTCAAGGAAACATTTTGACGGTCTCCTTACTGTGGGCATTCCTGTGTCTTGGAAGTTTGCACTGATAGGAGGCTGTTGATGCCAGTCCTCTGCACGCACAGGACTTGGGAGGACGGGCAGGTACACATTGGGGGTGCAGCTTCGCCCCTCACATGCCGCCACCTCCCTCTGAGAGGCCTGTTCCTCCCCTCATCCTTAGTGGACAGTGGACCCCCCCTTCTGAGCTCTGCAGTGCAGGTGTGGCTCTCCCCAGGCCCACCCCACCCTAGGGCTCCAGAAGAGACCAGGAAGAGCAGGGGACCTGGCTGGAACAGGCCCTGGGAGTTTGGCCTCAGAACAGCCTCCGTGCGTGGCAGAGAGGCCACATTCGTGCCCGAGGACTCCCTCAGACAAGCATCAGAGCAGCGCCCGGGGTGTGATGGTGCCCACCTCTCCCCTTCTGCGGCGGGAAGCAGGCAGCCCCATGACCCCAGTGGGATCAGTGCCCCCGGGGCCCTCCACCCCCTGAGCAGAGAGCCCCAGCGAGCCTGTGAAGGGAGAAATGTGAGTCAAAAACAGTTCTTGCAATGGAGAAGCCTGGGTCATAAACACTCAGGAGGCAGCGGCTGGTGGTCCCTCCCCCATGATGTCTGCTCTGGCCAGGATGGAGTAGCAGGGACTGAAGGTATCTTCCTGCCAAAACAACCAAAACGCGGATAGACTGTGTGAGACAGTGGTTTTTAAGAGGGTGGTGTAGGATCGCCATCCTTGGGAGAGGGGGAACCAGCATGCTGAGTCGTGTGATGGTCCCGGCTTCCTTCCTTGAGAGAGTTTCCAGCCCATGAGTCAAGGCCGGATCACTCACGTGGAGCCAGGCGAGCTCCCCGGGTTGAGGGGATGGGGCTGAGAGTACAAGAGATCAAGGTGGCTAGAGTTTGCCAAACAGATTATGAGAAAGGAAAGAGCTAGACAGAACAGTAAGATTTACAAAGGGTCCCCCTCAAATATTTAGCAGAGAACAGCTCAGTGTGTGCATGTGAGGAAACTTCCTGAGGCTGGAGAAAGGGAGCCTATCAATGAACTATTGATAGATGCCATTATAACATGAATACAGCTCAACAAAGTCATGTTGAATGAAAGAAACCAGACAAAAGGGAATTCACACTCTATGATTCCGTTTATAGAAAATTCTAGAAATTGCAAACATCTCTAGTAACAGAAGGCAGATCAGTGACTGCCTAGGGTCATGGGGAGGGCACAGACAGAAAAAAATTACAAAGGGGTGTGAAGACACTTTTGGGGTGACAGGTACATTCATTACCTTGATTGTGATGATGGCTTCATGGGTATAAACAGGTGCCGAAATGTATCAAAGTATACACTTTGAATGTGTGCAGTTTATTGTGAGCCAGTTATTCTTCCAGAAAGATGCTGGAAGAAACAAAAAAGTTCATCCACCAAATGCAATATGTGGATCCAGTTTGGATCCTGACATGGGCAGACTAACTGTGAAAAGAAATTGATGGGGCATTCCAAGAGCCCTTGAACCCTGGATGCTTGATGACACTGAGACTTTGTGGTCACCTTTGTTTTAATAGCACTTACTGAAGTCTTTATACCTGGCAGGAGATGCTATCTGGGACTTGCTTCACAATGATGTAGGGGCGGGGAGTGATGGGCAGAGCTGAAACAAGACTGACTGCTGGTTGGTAACTTTTGAAGCTGGGTGACCACATTTCTATTAGGGACCTCTATGCTTCATGTTTTCCATAACTTTTAAAAACTGGAGAAAAATAGGAATGAAGGTCCCTGGCTCCGCTGCCCCTGTCATGACGTCCTTGTGTGCACAGGTGTTCACCTTCACCTGGAGAGAGGACATCCGGCCTGGGGACCCCCAGCACACCAAGAAGTTCTGCTTCGACGCCGTCTCCCACACCAGCCCGGTCACGCTCTATGACTGCCACAGCATGAAGGGAAACCAGCTATGGAAGTACCGCCAAGTAAGACGGGACATGTGAGGGGAAGAGGACATCCACTTGTTTTCTGGTTTTTGTTCCTATCATTTTTAATTGCTTATAGAGACGAGGTAATACTATGTTGCCCAGGCTATTTCAAACTCCTGGCCTCAATCTCCCAAAGTGCTGGGATTTACAGACATGAGCCACCATGCCCAGCCTTGATTTTTTTTAAAAATAATTTTGGAGATGAGGTTACGCTGTGTTGTCCAGGCTGGTTTCAGACTCCTGGCCTCAAGTAATCTCCCACCTTGGACTCCCAAAGTGCTGGGATTACAGACATGAGCCATGCCTGACCTGTTTTTAAAGTGATGTAGTTAGTGCTTCACTCCATCTCCCAACAGAGTCCACCCACTCATTCCTTTGTTCCACAGAACTACCATGCATGATTTTCCAGTCATTCAGAAGCATTCAGAAATCCAGACTTTCATGTGAAATCTCCAAATCTTTCCGGTTGGCAACTGAATCCATTTTAAAAGAAACACACACACACACACACACACACACACACACACACACACACACACACACACACACCACGAGCGTCAATGGAATTTGGAGGTGGACAGTGTCTAGGGCCCAGGCCTGGAAGTGGCATACATCACTTCTGCCCACACCCCAGTGTGCAGACCCCAGTCACACGGCAGCACTGCCGCGAGGGAGGCTGGGAGCGTCCGGCTGTGTGCTCAGGAGGAAAGCCACCAGGCCTGTGAGCAGCCGGCCAGTTGCTCCCTCACTTCCTCTTCGCTGCTGTTACTGCCATTTGACGGGTCGTGTCCCCAGTGCCACCTGGCTGATCACCTCCCTGTTTTGCAGGACAAGACCCTGTTCCACCCGGTCAGCGGCAGCTGCATGGACTGCAGTGAGAGTGACCATAGGGTCTTCATGAACACCTGCAACCCCTCTTCTCCCACCCAGCAGTGGCTGTTCGAACACACCAACTCAACAGTCTTGGAGAATTTTAATAGAAACTGAGCCCTCCTGTCCCCTTGGCAGGCCCAGCGGGGTCTCCTCTGAAATCGCTGCAGCCTCCTCTCCCAAGGGAGGCAGGCTTCCGTGGGCACCGTGGGTAAAAGGTGCCAGCCAAATGGTGCAGGGAGGAGAGGGCCCCTGAAGCTGGAGCGAGGGGCTGCCTGGTTCTTGAGCCCCCCGAGTCGTGGGGATGGGGTGGAGATCAGACTCCACAAGAGACCCCTCCAGAGCAGAGCCTGCGTAATCCCTGCTGGCCTCACGGATAAACAGCAGGGCCTTTCCAACCTTGTCACCATGTCCCCTTGAGTGTTATGTGGGAGAACACCAGGGCAGCCTGAGGCCACCCCACAAATGAGTCCTGCAAGGCTGTCCAGCCCTCAGGTGGCTCCCCTGGGTGATGGCGCTTTAGAAGGAGCAGCAGAATGTGCCCGTTTGGGCCAGCTCTGGTACCAATGCCACCCAACTGTAGCAGAAGGGAAAGCAGACCTCTCGGGGCCTTTTGATTTCTGCTTCTTGGGGGAGACCAGAGTTATTGCCCATCTTCTGTTCTCTGCCACAGGTGATTCAGTCAAGGGCCACACCTGGGCCCTCGGAGTGTTCAATACTGAACGCTAGCCAGCGGCCAGGCAGGGGTCAGAACAGGGACCCCAGACATTCCTTTGCAGCCACGAGCACGTGGGGTGTCTCCCCCCACTCTCGTGAGTCTTTGAAATGTCCATTTCCCTGCTCTTAAGGCACCGGGACGGCTCAGCCACCAGCTTTCTGGGGCTGTTTCAATGGCCTTGAGCCCATGGTAGAGGCCAAGTGGAAGACCTCACATCTAGCAATGCCAGCTGAGTTTCCCTGCTCCATGCTTCCACACATCCCACCCCACTACCTGCCTCAAGGGAGGAGCAGAGGTGCAGCATGGCGCTCACCTCTGTATGGAAGGTTCCAGAATCCCCTGTGGGCAAGACACCTCGTCTCTGACCTCCTCATGGTTCTAGAACTCCAGGATTTTTAAAGATCTCTTTTTAAATTCGATCGCAAGCTAGGATGCTACGTAGGATTCTGTCTTCCAGCATCCAATATGGGTTTCTTGAAAGCTGTGATTAAGGCAGCCCCCAGCCTGGAGACAATCTGGGAAATCCAGAGCTGGTGGCGTCATGGGGAGGGACGGGGGGACCTGTGTCATCAGCTCATACCAGAGGCTTCGTTGCAGCCGGTCCTCGGCGTCGTCCTGAAGCCCTGGCACCTCCACCGCCTTCACAGCCACAGTGTCATTTGCGGTGGGGAGAAGAGCCCGCTGTCCCCCCGCCAGATGCACACCCCGTTCCATGCCAGCCCTCATGTTTACCTTTTGCTTTGTTAATTACACGTCAGGCTCCCAGAGGGCTTCCAAACTCATGGGAGGCATTTCTGTAGCCAACCTGCCGCCCACTGACTCACAAATGGGAATCGCAGCCCACAGCCTCCCCAGCTTCCACGGCTAGCCCAGGAAATACTTGAAATCAGCATTCCAATTAGAGTTGGGTCACTTGATGGTGCCATTTACCAATTAAATAACGGAGACGGTGGGAACAGAGCCACGAATCTGCCTTTGAGCTGCTGGCAGATCTCAAGGCCATCAATGGCAGGGGGAGGGAGGAGTGAGCGCTCCCAACCATCACCACTCAGACCAAATGTGTCGCTGGACAATGATTGCTTCTGCTTCTTCTGCCCCAGCACAAGTCCTGCTCTGGCCACCTGTCTGCAAGAGAGGCGACCCCTGTGCTTGCAACGCCTGCTTCTTGATCTCGTCCTTTTCCAAATGAGTGCGATGCGTCTAGAAGCGGCCCTCTGTAGAAGGCAGTTGCAAGCTGAGGCCCCTTCTAGACTCCGCCGTCACAAGAGTTTTGGCAACTGGGGAGTTGAATGAGGAATCAGCACCAGAGAGCAACGCAGCAGCATCCTTAAAATAAAAACTGTGCCTTTTAAAAAGAAAAATGCAAATGTACAGCCAATGCCTAAACTTGAACCATTTCCTAGTGCCTTGCTAGACAAACATTAAGGGGTGGGGCTGGGGGAGGGGCGTTTCTGGTGGCGTGTGCAGTTCTTTTGAGCGTGTGTTTCTCAATGTCTGGGTTCAAGCAGGAGATGCGGGGCCTGGAGCGAGATCTGAGACCGAGAGGCCCCCAAGGGCCGCAGGCCAGAGTTGCTCCCAACAGTGCAAGTCCCACTCCAAACTGAAAGGGCAGCTGGGCAACTGGCTCGTTTGTCTGCGGCCCCTGAGAGGAGGCCGTGCATTCCCTTGTTGGGCCCTGTTTGGGGGCCAGGCCTGCAGTCCCCCTCCCATCTCCCAAAGGGAGTGCTTGTCCTGTCCCTGGCCACTGGGATCGAGGAGCACAGAGCACCGACTGGACTTCCAGATAGTTCCATCCCACGCAAAGTGGGCGGCATGTTCCCGGCGAGACCAGGATTCCTGTGGGAAGCAGGAGCAGCAGCGAGCCGTCAGCCTTCCTTTCCCCTCCTTGGCATCTTTCCAGCCTGGTGGCACGCCCTGGACGGGGCGGGCAGGTCCTTCGCGCACTCTGGCGATCGTCGTCCCAAGCCCGCGTCAGAAGGTCCTGGGACATGACAGAGTCCCAGGAAAGAAGGGCAGGAGTCCCGGGAAAGAAGGGCAGGACTTTGATGGCTCCGTTTCGTTGACCAACGAATTGCTCCTCCTAAGCCACTCGGTGTTTTGGCCTCATTTCTGAAAACCACCTGTCTCAAGGATTCAGGTTTCCGCTCACATTCCCAGCTGATACTCAGCACAGCTCAGCCAGGAGTCTGCACGGCTGCTGGGTAACGGGGGAGAATGTGGGCCCTTTTCCTCGTATTAAAGCCTTTATCCTGAGGGTGAGGCCACAAAACAGGGTGTGGCTAGGAAGTATCCTGACCCCATAGCCCACCAGCAGTCTTTCTGAGGGGGACTCCAGAAACATTTTGTTAAACAAAGAGGGTCTTTGCCGTGAGTATGAGGCCTTTGGAGACGGCTCTATTTGCAGGCATGCACATGAAAAGTTGGTCCATCTTCTGCCTCCAGTTGGAGCTTTCAACTTTGAAAACATCCAGGAAATGTGATTCCTCCTTTTAGGAAACAGCGGCCCAGAGGCAGAGATGGGGACTTCCGTGGAAGGGACCTGGTGGGAGGATGTGGTGTTAGGTCCGAGGAAAAAGAGCAGTCAGTGTTCCCTTTTCAAACCTCCTGCTGGTTGAATTTCTTTTTCTCCTTAAGAAACAGGGGATGTCTTTGAAAACACACCCGTTATTTCTTTCCATTTCTTTCATTTTTCTAGTCTCTGGAGTCTTGAAAGAGTGGCCAAGCACTTGATGGTAGTCACTGAGAGAACCAGATTCCTTGCTTAGATGTACAGATCTGGTTATCTTTTCTAATTCCTAGGAGGTAATGCATTTGTAATATTTTCTGAAGATGTGTAAGTTTGGGAGAGGGGCAAGGAGTGCCATTCTGTTCTGGAATTCTTTTATTGCTTTCAACTGATATTCTGTGAAAAATTCAAGTAATATTTTAGTCCAAATTTGATCTTGAGCACAGGCCCACTGCTGCCTCTGGGGTGGGAGTTGGACCTCCCTGCCAAGTGACAAGGCCCTCTTAACATCTGTGTCCAAAATGGCTTTGATCCGGCTGTGCCAGACAACAGGGCCAGGCTCCTGCTCTGTTATTTGCCTGAAATGAGGATCCCAGAGGGCTGCAGATGGGGGATATTTGGAAAGTCAGCCTGGGATGCCGTACAGAAAGCTCAAGACCACCGCCTCTCTTCTCCTGCCTGGAAAAGTGAGCCTTCGTGAAGAACTGACTTACCATGTACATTTGTGATGTGACTGTTGAGTAAACCTCCAGATTTTCTCTAAAGTGGTCTCTGGCTTGCTCCTTGTCATGTGTCCGTCTCCTTTCCGTCATTCCTCGTGTCTTCATTGAGCACCCACTTAGTACCCAGGCACTGCCCCGCATACTAACAAACTCCCAACGACCATTGTTCTAGAGAGAAAGGCAGACCTCAAACAACTAAGATGGTTTCAAGTACACATACAGCTATGAAGGCTGTCGAACCATGACATTTTAGAGTCTGGGGTAAGGGTCAACATCAGCTAGAACGATCAGGGAGCGCCCCTCTAAAAGCTGGAACACATGACGGAGTGAGAACCAAAAAGCAATTACAAGGAAGAGAGATCCAGGCAGATGGAACCGCAGGTGCAAAGGCCCTGAGGTGGGAAGGCAGGCGTTCCTGAGTTGGAGGGGCAAAAGGAGGTGAGCTCTAGGGGCTGGGCGGGGCAGCCCACAAAGGGCCTTAGAGGTCACACCCAGGTGTGGAGGATTTCAGGAGGGCTGGGACAACATGAAATAAGTGTGACTCATTTCTGATGTTCTTGCATAAGCCAACACGTGGCTTACCAGTACATTTTGATGCTGTGGGTATTAGTTTTGTCTGATACCATGGAAAGAGCACTGTCTGCCCCAGCTCTGCCGAAAGCCTGGTGAAATTATGTGCAAATGCTGCCCTCAACTTGGCCTCCATTTTGCTCATCAGATGACAAGGTTTGGGGTGACACTTGCAGCCCCACCTGTGGTCCTGTGGTCGAGTCCTGGTGACCACAAGCAGAAGCTGCCTCCTGGTGCTGTCACTCAGGACCACCAGAGGGTGCTGTGGGCCACGGCTGGGAGAAGTCAGAGTGCAGAAAGGGGAAATCAGGCCCTTGCAGCGAGTTTGAGAGTCTTCCTAGAGTGAGAGGGCCTTCCAAAAAGTCCTCGGTGCCTCAGAATACTCTTCCAATGTCTTAATTCTGCAGACAAAATGGAGGCCCAAGGAAGCCCTAACCCAAAATGGCATCGTGGTGAGTGACACAGTCCAGGTCTTCGGTCTCCCTGCTCCCATGCCACCCTGGCACAATACCACCTTGCCGCTCTGTAGACACAGGGGCGACTCCAGTTACAAAGCCCTGTGTGCCTGTTGGTGCCAGACGCTCAGAATTCCGTGAAGTAGATAAGACACAAGTATTAGCTATGTATTTGGAAAAAATGCATCAAGTGCTTATGGTGTGCCAGGCACTCTGCTAGAAATTAAAAGGTGATGCATGGAGGCTCCAAAACAGACACTTCCTGCCCTCGTGGCGCTTGTCATCTAGTTGGAAAAACAGACATGAGCCAAACGAGCGTTAAAATGGGTGTGTCTAGGTTCCTAGAGGCCTGGCAAGAAAGAAAAGAAAGAAAGAAGGGAGGAAAGAAGGAGGGAGGGAAAGGAAGGGGAAGGGAGGAAGGAAGGGGAAAATGAGTGGCACACATGAGATTATGTCACGAGAACTTGACCTAGCCGGGAGGTCACAGAGCCTACTGAGTCATGTGATCTGGGCATGAGATATTAAAGGGTAATACAAGAGAGTTTAAGGAAGGAACACTTCAGAAGTGTGGGCGGAGTTCAGCCATAAGGGTCAGTGACACACTTAAGGACTAGCAAAAATGGGAAGCTGTTTCCACTCCCAAGCATGAAGGGGCGAGAAGCAGGGGTGTCGCTGGAACCCAGAGAAGGCTATGGCCAAGGAGAGGGGCTTCCCAGCAGGACCTGTAGCTTAAGGTAGAAAACCGCAGCCACTGCCAAAACAAGGAAGAAGTGGGAGGGATACATACCCCATCCAGTCTCTGTTCCCACCTTCCAATCACCTGCCACTCACTGACTCCCAGTGGCTGAACCAAGTCATTTAAATCCACATGGAGACATTTTTTAAATGGCCAAGATAACTACACAGGTAAATATAGAAGACAGCATACATAGTGTTTGTTTGTAATTCCTTTTTTGTCCTAGCTGATTGAAAAGAAAACTATATAAATCAATAACTATAAATCTATAAATTGGGCAGCCAATGTATAAGGATGTAATTTATATGACAGTAACAAGACAAAGAAGGAGGGAAGGAACAGAGCTGTAGAGGAGCAAAGTTGCTGTATACTACTGAAATCAAGTTGGTGTTAGTCCAAACCAGAATGCTTTTAATTAAGATGTTAATTATAATCCCCAAGGCAATGACTAAGACAATAACTTAAAATTATATAGTTTTAGAAAAGACAGAAGGAAACCAAAATGATATACTAGAGAATATCTATTTAACAGAGGAGAAACAGTACTGGAGAAACAGGAATAAAAAATATGTAAGGCCTAAAAAACAAATAGCAAAATGGCAGAAGTATGTCTTTCCTCGTCAGTAATTACCTTAAATGTAAGTGGATTCAACTTTCCATATAAAAAGATAGTTTGGCAGAGAATAGATTAGAAAAAATGACCCAACTTGAAGCTGTCTACAAGAGGCAAGCTGGATTCAAAGACACATGTAAGTTGAAAATTTTAAAGTAGAAGAAGAAATGTCATATAAACTAACTAAAAAAAGAGGTGGTGTGGTTACAATAATACCAGACAAAATACACTTTGAGACAAAAATTTTTGCTAAAGGTAAAGGACATTTTATAATGATAAAGGGTCGATCCATCAAGTGGATATAACAGCATAAATATATATGCACCTAACAACAGAGCCCCAACACACGTGAAGCAAAAACTGAAGGCAGAAATAAGCAACAATTATTTAACAATAATGGTTGGAGACTTCAATACCCCACTTTCAATAGTGAATAGAACAAGTAGACATAAGATCAACAAGGAAACAGAAAACTTGAGCAACACTATAAATCTACTAGAACTAACAGACTTCTATAGAACATTCTACCCATCAACAGTGGAACACAAGAACAACACAAAATGGAGGGAAGGAGCAGAGTTACAACAGAGTTCAAGTGCACATGAAACATTCTTCAGGGTAGAACATATGCTAGGTCATAAAACAAGACCTCCTAAGTTTTAAGAGACTGAAATAATATATGTTCTTCAACCACAATAGAACAAAATGAGAACAGGGAAAATTTGAGGAAACTAAAAAAAATTTGGAAATTAAACAAACACTCCTAATGACCAATAGGTCAAAAAAGAAATCAAGGAGAAATTAGTAAACACTTTGAGACAAAAGAAAATGAAAACACAGAATATCAAAATGTATAGGATGCAACAAATGCAGCACACAGAGGGCAGTTTATAGCTACAAATGTTTACATTAGAAAAGAAGATCGAGCCGGGCTCAGTGGCTCAGCCTGTAATCCCGCGCCTTTGGGAGGCTGAGGTGAGTGGATTGCCTGAGCCCGCGGGTTCGAGACCCGCC
>NW_007067605.1:40462-42165 GCF_000164805.1 Carlito syrichta
CTGGAGCCCAGCAGGTCGAGGCTGTGGTGGCTGGGAGTGGCCACTGCACTCCAGTCTCAGTGACAGAGTGAGACTCCAACTCAAAAAAAAAAAGAATATAATGTATTATGCAAAAGAATTTGCAATGTGCAAAAAAAAAAGAAAGAAAGAAAGAAAGAAAAGAAAAGAAGATCAAGACCAGCCTGGGCAACATGGTGAGACCTCATCTCTATAATAAATCAAAAAATTAACTGGGCGTGGTAGTGCATGCCTGCAGTTCCGGCTATTTGGAAGGCTGAGGCGGAAGGATTGCTGGAGCCCAGGAGGTCGACGCTGGGGTGGCTGTGAGTGTGCCTCTGTACTCCAACCTGGGTGACGGAATGAGACTCCAACTAAAACAAGAAGAAGAAGAAGAAGGATTTGCCAGTAGCCCAACTTCCCACCTTAAGAAACTAGAAAAAAAAGAGAAAATTACACCCAAAACAAACATAAGGAAGTCAATAATAAAGGTTACAGCAGAAACCAGTTAAAAAGTTTAGAAAAATAGAAAAAAAATCAATTAAACCAAGGTTCTTTGAAAAGAAAAGATTTGCCTACAAAATGGGCAAATCTTCAGCTAGACGGACCAAAAAAACATAAGTTATATTTCTACACTCAGTGAACGATCCAAAAGTGAAGTTAAGAAAGTTTATTAGAAAACCAAATAGCAATTAGGAAGAATAAAATACTTAGGGATAAACTTAACCAAATAAGTGCAATACTGAAAACTGTAAAACAGTATGCAAGACGTTAAAGAAGACTTAAATCAACGGTATTCCTTGTTCATAGATTGGAAGACAAGATGACAATACTTGCCAACCTGATCTACAGATTCGGTGCAATGGCTATCAAAATTCTAACTGCCCCTTTTGTAGAAATGGATAAGCTGATTCTAGAATTCATAGAAAATGCAAACAATCCAGGATAGCCACAACAATCTTGGAAAAGAATAACAAAGCTGGATGTCACCCACATTTAGATTTCTAAGTTTGCTACAAAGATACAGTGTATCCAACTAGGACAAGCATAAGTGTAGACATATAGCTTGACTGAATAGACTTGAGAGTCCAGATGCAAACCCATATATCTATAATCAGTTGATTTTTGAAAATGGCATCTAGACTTTTCAATAAGAAGAGAATAGTCTTTCAAAAGTAATGCAGGGACAGCTGGATATCCACATAAAAGAATGAATTTGAACTCCTACCTTACACTATATACAAAAATTAAAATAGATACTTACATGTAATATTTAGAACTAAAAAATTTGTAGAAGAAAATGTAGGTGTTTTCAAACATGACCTCAAATGAAACATGGTTTCTTAGCTATGATACCAATAGCAAAAGCAGCTAAAGAATAAATACAGTGGACTTCATCAGAATTAAAAACTATTGTTTGTCACCTGTACGATGACCACTTGTATACCTAATCCTGAACTGTACCCCATATCTTTAAAATTAAGAAATTAAAAAAATTTTTTTAAATAAAAACTATAGCCGGGCTCGGTGGCTCAGCCTGTAATCCCGCGCCTTTGGGAGGCTGAGGTGAGTGCATTGCCTGAGCCCGCGGGTTCGAGACCCGCCTGGGCAACGAGACCTCATCTCTACATAAATTAAAAATCAGCTGGGGCGTGGTGGCGCATGCCTGTAATTCTGGCTACTTGGAAGGCTGAGGCGGATGATCG
>NW_007067605.1:42245-45436 GCF_000164805.1 Carlito syrichta
AGTGTTGACCTGCTGGGCTCCGGCGATCCTTCCGCCTCAGCCTTCCGAGTAGCTGGAACTGCGGCTGCGCGCTACCACGCCCGGCTAATTTTTGATCTAATGTAGAGACAAAATCTCACCAAGTGGTGCAGGCTGATCTTGAACCTGTGGGCTCAGGCAGTCCACTTGCCCCGGCCTCCCAGAGTGCTGGGATCATAGGCTGAGCCCGGCCATAAAGAACTCTTAAAGTGCAACAATGAAAGTGTAAGTAACCTAAATGAAAATGGACGGAGACTTGAACAGACATTTCCTCAAAGAAGATACAAAAGTAGGCCTGGCATAGATATAAGGAGCATATGAAAATATCTCAACATCATTAGGCAGCAGGGAAACGCAAACTGGAACCACTTCACATGCACTAGGGCGGCTGTAATTTATTTTGATGGAACACGATAAGCATTAGTGAAGACGTGAAGAAATGTGAACCTTCATGCATGACTGGTGGGGATGCGAAATGGTACAGCTGTCATGGAAAACAGTTTGACATAGGAAAGTTTGATGTAGCTCAGAACTTAGGTACAGAATTACCATATGCCCTGGCTGTCCCGCTTTTGTGTGTAAACCCAAGAGAAACAAAAGCATGTTTACCCAAAACTTGTGCAGGCGTGTTCATAGCAGCATTATTCGTGATAACCAAAGAGTGGAAACAACTCAGATGTTCATCAACTGATGGATGTACAAATAAATGTCATATGTCCATTCAATGGAATGTTATTCAGCAGTCAAAAGGAAGAAAGTGCTGACACTTACTACAACACGGATAAGTCTTCAAGACATTACATCAAGTGAAAGAAATCAGCCACGAGAGGCCACATAATGTATAATTCCATTTTTCCAAAACAGGCAAATCCAACAGACAAAGTAGATTGATGGCTGTTAGGAGCGGCAGGGAGGAGAAAAATGGGAGTTACTTGCAATAGGTATGGATTTCTTTTGGGGGATGATAAAAAATGTTCTGGAATAAAGAAGTGGGGATGCCACTCTTATTCAACATAGTACTGGAAGTCTTAGCCAGAGCAATCCTGGAAGAGACAAAACAAAAGGCATCCAAATTGGAAAAGAAGAAATCAAATTACTCCTGTTCACCAATGATAGGATCTTATATCTAGAAAACCCTCCAGGCGCCACCAAAAAAAACCCCTTAGATTTGGTAAATGCATTCAGTAAAGTTTCAAGACACAAAATCAATGTACAAAACTCAGTAGCATTTCTATACACCAATAATGATCGAGCTGAGAGAACCAAATCAAGAAGGCAATCCCATTCATCATAGCTTCAAAAAGTATGTTAAATACCTAGGAATATATTTAACCAAGGAGGCAAAAGAGCTCTACAAGGATTACTACAAAACTCTGATGAAATAAATTATAGATGACAAACAAATGGAAGGACATCCTGTGCTCATGGATCGTAAGAACTAATATTGTTAAAATAACTATACTGCACAAAGCAATCTACAGATCCAATGTCATTCTTCACAGAATTAGGGGGGAAAAATTGTCAGACATGGAGTTGGCAAATACTGTTTCCCAGTCTGTGGGCTGTCTCCCTGCTCTCTTGATGATTTCTTTGGCTTTGCAGAAGCTTGTCAGTTTAATGAGGTCCCACTTGTCTATCTTATCTCTTATGGCCCGTGCGTTTTGGGGGAATTGGATGCCAGTTCCAATTTCCATAGGGGAGTGTTCTGCATTTTCTAAGGTTCTTATGGTTTGAGGTTTTACATTTAGGTCTCTGATCCATTTAGAGTTAATTTTTGTGTATGGGGGTAGATAGGGGTCTTGTTTGAATCTTCTGCATGTGGTCAGCCAGTTTTCCCAGCACCATTTACTGAATAGGTTCTCTTCTCCCCTGCGGTAGGTGGTGGAGGCTTTGTCGAAGACAAGTTGGTTGAGAAATTCAGGTTTTGCTTCTGGAATCTCAATTCTATTCTATTGGTCTATATGCCTGTTCCTGTACCAATACCAAGCTGTTTTGATTATTGTAGCTTTACAGTAAAGTTTGAAGTCTGGTAATGTGATACCTCTTGCTTTGGTTTTTTGTTTTTTTTTTTTGCTGAGGATTGTTCTGGGTATTCTTGGTTGTTTGTGTTTCCATATGAATTCCTGTATTGTTTTTTCTAGCTCTGAGAAGAATGTTGCTGGTAATTTGATGGATATTGCATTAAATCTTTAGATTGCCTTAGGTAAGATAGATGTCTATACAATGTTGATTCTTCCGATCCATGAGTATGGGATATTTTTCCACTTGTTTGTGTCATCTCTGATTTCTTTGAGCAGTGTTTTGTAGTTTTCATTGTAAAGGACTTTCACGTCTCTGGTTAGGAAGATGCTAAGGTATTTCAATTTTTTTGTGACTATTGTGAATGGGATTGTGCTTTTTATTTGGGTTTCTGTTTGTTTATTGTTGGTGTAAAGAAATGCAATTGTCTTTTGCACATTTATTTTATACCCTGAGATTTTGCCAAGGCCTAACATCTTGGATCTACAAGGAACTCAAACATGCTGAAGAGAAAAAAACAAGCAACCCCATTACAAACTGGGCAAAATATATGAACAGACACTTGTCAAAAGAAGACATACGAGTGACCAACAGACACATGAAGAAATGTTCAACCTCATTAATCATTAAGGAGATGCAAATTAAAACTACACTGAGATACCACCTAACTCCAGTCAGAATGGTCATTATCAATAACTCAAAAAATAACAGATGCTGGAGAGGATGTGGTGAAAAGGGAACACTACTACATTGTTGGTGGGAGTGTAAACTAGTGCAACCTCTGTGGAAAGCAGTGTGGCAATTCCTAAAAGCTCTAAATATCAACCTCCCATATGACTCCGCAATCCCCCTACTGGGAATATACCCTGAAGAACAAAAAACACTCTATCAAAAAGATACCTGCACATGTATGTTTATCACAGCATTGTTCACAATAGCAAGAACCTGGAACCAACCATGCTGTCCATCAAAAGAGGACTGGATTAAAAAAATGTGGTACATATACATGATGGAATACTACGCAGCCATAAAAAAGAACAAAATCATGAATTTCGCAGCAACTTGGATGGAACTAGAGTTTATAATACTGAGTGATCTCTCACAGAAACAAAGATCTGAGTATCACATGTTCTCACTCATAAGTGGACCTGAAT
>NW_007067605.1:45456-47744 GCF_000164805.1 Carlito syrichta
AGAGTGGTGGGAAACTATGGGGGGGGCAGGGAGGGGAAGGGAGGTGGGATTAATGGTAGTTGATATCTGTCTGGGGACAGGAGGGCACACTTCATCAACAAGGGTACCTGCATAATGCATATTTGTATACCTAACCCTTAACTGCACTCCACAATTTTAAAATTAAAAAAATGTTTAAAAAGAAAAAAAATTGTGAAGTTTGTATGGTACTAAAAACAGAGTCCAAATAGTCAAGCAATTCTAAGCCAAAAGAACAAAGCTAGAGGCATCATATTGCCTAACTTTAAATTATACATTGCTACACGGTTATGGGAACCAAAACAGCATGCTACTGGTGCAAAAAGAGACGCATAGATCAATGGAACAGAATTGAGAAGACAGAAATAAAAGCAGATATTTACAGCTGATTGATCTTTAACAAGTTGAGAAAATATACACCAGGGAAAGGATATCCTTTTCAATAAAGGTGCTGGGAAAATTGAGCTGCCATACACAGAATAATGAAAACAGACTCCTATCTCTCACAAAAAATCTACTCAAGATGATTAAAGACCTGAATGTAAGACCTGAGGAAAAATCCTAGAGGAAAACTCTTCTGGACATTGATGTAAGCAAAAAAATTCATGATTAAGACCTCAAAAGCATAGGCAACAAAAACACAAATAGACAAATGGGACTTAATTAAACTAAAAAGCTTCTGCAAAACAAAAGAAACAATCAGCAAAGTGAACAAACAACCTGCAGAATGGGAGAAAATATTTACAACTATGCATCTAACAGGGGACTCAAATCCAGAATTTACAAGGAACTCCAGCTACTCAACAAATAATAATAATCATCCCATCAAAAGTGGGTCAAAGACAAAAATAGGCATTTTTCAAAAGAAGATAAACAAATAGCCATCAAGAATATGAAGAAATGTTCAACATCACTAATCACCTGAAAAGTGCAAATTAAAACCACACTGAGATATTTTCTTACACCAATCAGGATGGCTATTATTAAAAAGACAAAAAATAACAGGACTCAGAGAAAAGGGAACACTTATACACTGTTGGTGGAAATGCAACTTATTACAAACTCTATGGAAAACAATATGGACCTTTCTCAAAGAACTAAAAGTAGAACCACCATAAGATCCAGCAATTCCACTACTAGGTAGCCACTTAAAGGAAAAGTCATTACATCAAAAAGATACTTGCCGGGCATGGTGGCTCATGCTTATAATCCCAGCACTTTGGGGGGCCAAGGTGGGAGGATCACTTGAGCCTAGGAATTTGAAAGCAGCCTGAGCAACATAGTGAGACCTCATCTCTACCCCCAAAAAAATTAATTAAATAATTAGCTGGGCATGGTGGTGTGTGCCTGTAGTCACAGCTACTTGGGAGGCTCAGGCAGGAGGATCACCTGAGCCCAAAACGTTGACGCTACAGTGAGCCGTGATCATGCCACTGACTCCAGCCTGGGCAACAGAGTGAGACCCTGACTCAAAAGATACTTGCACTCATGTGTTCATCGCAGCACTATTCACAATCTCTCTCTCTCTCTCTCTCTCTCTGTCTCTCTCTGTCACACACACACACACACACACACACACACACACACACACCACAGACCAGAATATTATTCAGCCGTAAAAAAGAATAAAAACCTGTCATTTGCAGCAACATGGATGGAACTGGAGGCCATTGTCTCAGGTGAAACAGCTGAGACACAGAAAGACAAAAACACCACATGTTCTCACTTCTTAGTGGAAGCTAAATCATGTGAACGTATGAAAGTGGAATGATAGTAAATGAGACTGGGAGGGTGGCAGAGTGGGGTGAGGGGTGAGAAATCACTTCACAGGTACAATGTGTGTCCGTCCAGGGGTGGATACACTAAAAGTCCTGGCTTCTCCACTACACCATCTGAGCATGTAACATTATACTTGTACCCATATATTTATATAAATAAATGTTTTTAAAGAAGGGGTGATGATTGCACAACCTTGTAAATAGTCTAAAAACTACTGAGTTGTATGCTTCAAAATGGTGAGTGTTATCTCAATTTTTTAAAAAATGATGGCTCAGAGCTGAGAGCTGATGCAGTTCTGGGGTAAGATCATGAGGTCAAACTGCTGTCCCTGTCAGGTCAATAGAACGCTTCTGGTACTCAGGGCTAACTTGCTAAGTATCTGATTACATCCTTTAATATGCTTTTAAAAGTTTTAGTTCCAGCCAGGCTCGGTGACTCAGCCTGTAATCCCAGGCTTTGGGAGGCTGAGGTGAGTGGATTGCCTGAGCCCG
>NW_007067605.1:47764-62310 GCF_000164805.1 Carlito syrichta
CCAGCAGGTCGAGGCTGCGGTGGCCGGGAGCGGCCACTGCACTCCAGTCTGGGTGACAGAGTGAGACTCCAACTCAAAAAAAAAAAAAAATTTTAGTTCCTTTGTCAACACACAAGAATGTTTTATCCTATGTAGATGGTAAAGCCTCATTCTGTATTTGCATGTGTTATTAGTGCATTTGGACACAAATTTTATGTGGTCAAATGTGTCAAAATTTTCTTTTGTAACTTCCTTCGGGTTTGTTGTTTTAAGTCTTTTTTTTTTTTTTTTTTTTTTTTAGTTAAAATCACTCCGTTGCCCAGGCTGGAGTGCAGTGGTATGCATGCTCACAGTCACCCCAGCATTGACCTGCTGGGCTCCAGCAATCCTTCCATCTCAGCCTTCCAAGTAGCCACAACTACAGGCACATGCTACCACACCGGGCAATTTTTTTTATTTATTGTAAAGACGAGGTCTTGCCAAGTTGCCGGGGTTGGTCTTGAACCCATGGGTTCAGGCAATCCACTTGCCTCAGCCTCCCAAAGAGCTGGGATTATAGGCTGAGCCACCGAGCCCGGCCTTAAAAGTCTTTTAGCACCATGAATAATATCAATGTCCGTCTATATTTACTTTTAACGTTTTAATCATTTTCTGAAAAAGATGACATTGTTTTACTAGAAAAGAAAAGGAGAAGGGAAGAGGAGAATGTCCCAGATACAGGGGCTGGCATGTGCAAAGTCCCTGTGGAGGGAGTACAGCAAGTAGGAAGGTCAGAGAGGCTGGAGCAGAGAGTGGGAGGGAAAGAGGACAAGGAGAAGGGAGCAGGCAGAAGCCAGCCCTTGTGGGTCCTTGTGGGCCCTTGTGGGCTGTGTCAAGGACTCTCTGACCTTTATTTTAAGAGCAGGAAGGGGCAACTCCCTGGGGTGCCCTTCTGCTGTTGGGAGCCTTTCTGTCTTCTCAATAAATCCTGCTTTCTTAAGGAAAAAAAAAGAGAGAGAGCAGGAGCTTTCTTTAGAGGTTTAAACTGGGCAGAGTCAGGCACTAGATGTGCCCTGAACTGATGTCGAGAGCCAGGAAGTAACTTGCTCCTGGTCCTGGGAGACACTGACCACTGGGAGGAAAAGCCCTTCCTCCCTGGAGCAGGTGCGGGGTGGGGGGGAGACATTCCATTTCTCATGAATTTTAGCTCCTCCTCCTCCTCCTTCTCCCTGCAAACCTGCACATGAACAACATAGACTCCAAGGGATCTAAGATGCTTGGCCAGACACAGGGTGGGAGTGCGTGTGGTGGTTATTTGTAGTTGGCGGAGACAAACACTGGCCATTGCTCAAAGTTCTGGGTTCTGTTTTTCTCTGAATTTGGGGGGGACTGGGGCCTAAGGCCTGTTGGAACTTAGCAGGGACTCACTACATACTTGATGACTGGACACACGAATGAGCACTGTAGTTTCAGACACATGCCAGGCTTTTTTTCCCTCCGCTCACAGTCCACAGGCCCGCTTACGACAGGCAGTGCGCCTCCATTCCTTAGATGCCACAAGCCCTTGAGAAAGTCCCTTTCCCTCTCGAGGTTCAGACTCTATATGAGACGAGGAAGGAGGGAGGCAAGTTAGGTAATGGCCAGCCTGGACCCTTACAGTTCCACCAATCTTACATGTAGTGTTTGGCAATGACCCTGGTCTTGTTAGGGCTTACTTTCTGAGCTCAGCTGGGGCACAGGGTGGGGTCCATCCCCAGTTCTGTCGTTTGCGTCTTCCCACGCAGGGCTGCTGGGCTTTTGCTGTGAGTGGGTCCAACATTCAGCATCTAAGCCTTCCTTCTACAGCTGCCCACGGCTGTGCCAACCTCTGGCCTTGGGCAGCTGGCTCCCCTTTCATCTGCCCTCCATGCCTGGTCTGCTGGCTTGAGATACCAGGATCCATGACGGTGCCCCAGGAGGACGGCCTGCAGTTCTTTCCATGTGACTTCATTCAGACCTGGCAGTGACAGGCCTGTGCACGCTCACGCTCATACTCACACAACACCGGGGAAACAAAAACACGCACGGTGAACCCTCAGAAAGGCGGTTTCTTAGCAACTTTGCAGCCTTTGTTCATGAGCTACTTGGAACTGAAGCAGCGTCTGATCTCCCACCAGTTCACGCTCTTGGGAGAGAATGGAGGGTCAGCCTTCGCCAGAGCCCAGAGCTAGGCTCCCCTCACCTCTGGCCTGTTGGTCAGCTAAGGATGCAGAGGCCCGAATTCTGGGTGTCTCTGGGTTCTGGGGAAAACCCCTGCTTTTGTTTCTTCATAGCTGCAGCGGCAAAATCCCAGTGCTTGGCCATTGAATCAACCGACACAGGTGGGCCCAGGACAGGTCATGCTCTGTGTCGTGTGGTTGGTCCCAGCTCTGTTCTAGGCCCTGGGAACACCCAGGTGCATAAGGGATGACCTGAGACCTCTATCATCTAGTGATGGAAATGGGGGAGGGCTGAAAACCTACCTACTGGTACCATATTTGATGACACGCTCAATAGAAGCCCAAACCTGAGCATCACACAATATACCCAGGGGACACACCTGCACACGGACCCCCCAAATCTAAAATAAAATAAAGACAACAAAACCAAATACCGAATGGTCTCACTTATAAGTGGGAGCTAAACATTGGGTACCCATGAACATGAAGATAGGGACGAGACACTGGGGACTCCCAAAGAGGGGAGGGAGAAAGGGGACAAGGGTTGACAACCTATGCCTACCGGGTACCATGTTCGCTATCTGGGTGATGGGTTCGATAGAAGCCCAAATCTCAGCATCCCACAAGATCAGCTTGTGCAACATAGACTCGTTTTTTGCTGTCATCCCATGGTGGCAGTGGGGAGGGAGCCCCTCAGGGTGTCTTTTATAAGGGCACTAATCTCATTCATTAGGGCTCTACCCGCATGAACTAATCACCTACAAAGGGCCCCATCTCCTAATACCATCACACTAGGGGTTAGAATTTCAACATATGAACTGGGAGAGACACAGACATTCAGTCTACAGCAGTGTGTGTTGGATAACTCAAATTTTCTTTGCTACCTGTGCGTGTCCTCAAGTGACCTCGAAAGTGGTGTGACCATTGATGTTGAGGTTACAAACACATTTTAGTGAGTAGGTGAATTTGTAAATACAGACTCTGTGAATGCGTCTAATACTAGAATCTGTGAATAATGCATAATTATTGTATTCACTCATTGGTTAACTTGTTTCATGTCTTTCTTCTCTACTTGACTCCAGATGGGCAAGGCTGTGGCGGTATTGGCTACCATTTTATCCCCAGCTTTTTCTGTTTTTAATTTTTTTTTTTGTAGAAACGGGGTCTTGCTATGTAGCACAAGCTGATCGTGAACTCCTGGCTTCAAGCAATCCTCCTATCTCAGCCTCCCTAAGCACTGGTTATGACAGGTGTGAGCCACTGTTCCCAGCCTATCCCCAGCTCTTAACAGAACTGATTTGGACTTTTGAAATTGTTGAGCTGCTGATAAACCAATCAAAGTAATACTGAACTGTAGAATTTTCATTTTGTGATGTTTATTAACAATCTTATTACTTATATCACTATTATTTGTATATTTAGTTATGGTCAAAAATAAAACTACTTTCCAGGTTTTCCCTGACCGAACTCAAAAGACTGATCTATAAATCAAATGCTATTAATTTTTTTCAAGGGCATTAGAATTTTCCAGTGACCCAAATAATGATGTGCTGTCTCCTAGTAGCAGCTGAACTATCCTTAGGAGAAGTTTGCGTGGTGATCTGGCATTAAGGAAATGGGAAGTGGAGCGGGCCGAGAGGTCACATGACTTTCCCATGACACAGTCCACATGGTCCCCTACTTCCACACAGAATTTGTTTCTGGAAATGTGACTCACATCAAAAATACTGAAGTCAGAAAATAAATGCAATCTTTAAATAAAGAGCACATCTGTCCCTAGGGAATAAAAAGCGGTATGACATTTTTAGTTACACCTGCATTTTTAGACACAATCTTTGATGACAGATTTGCTGTCTTCTCCAATAAAACTTCAATTTAACTTTTTCCTTCACAAATAAAAAACCCGCAACAGGTTTAAGAACATCCAGTGGAGACTAAAGATTCATTCCTTTCTTTTTGTTTTTTTTGAGTTGGAATCTCACTCTGTCGCCCAGACTGGAGTGCAGTGGCCGCTCTCGGCCACCGCAGCCTCGACCTGCTGGGCTCCGGCGATCCTTCTGTCTCAGCCTTCCGAGTTGCTGGAACTACAGGTGCGTGCTACCATGCCCGGCTGATTTTTGACTTATTGTAGAGATGAGGTCTCGCCTGCCCAGGGGGGTCTCAAACCCGGGGGCTCAGGCAACCCACTCACCTCAGCCTTCCAAAGGCGTGGGATTACCGGCTGGGCCACCGAGCCCGGCTGATTCATTCCTTTCAATAAGTCTAATGATGCCTGTATTTACAGCCAAAGAGTTCATGAGGGTGGGCACATTGGTTCATGTCTGAAATCTCAGCAGTTTGGAGATGCCAAAGCAGGAGGGATTGCTTGAGCCTAGGAGTTTGAGACCAGCCTGAGCAACATAACAAGACCGGGTCTCTACAAAAAACTTAAAAAATTAGCCAGGTGTGGTGGTGTGTGCCTGAAGTCCCAGCTACTCAGGAGGCTGAGGAGGGAGGATCAAAGGCCTAAGCCCAGGAGGTCAAAGCTGTAGTGAGTTGTGATCGCATCACTGCACTCCAGCCTGGGTGACAGCATGGGACCCTGACTCAAAGAAAAAAAAGTTCATGATACACATACTCCTTTGTTGAAATACAAATTACATACTATAGAATTCTTTCATTGAAAATGCATAAGTCACTGTTTTTAGCATATTCACCAGGTTGTGCAACCATCACCAGTATACAATTCTAAAATATTTGTGTCCCTCCCCAAAAAGAAACCCTGTACCCATCACAGTCACTCTCTACTCAGCCCCTTCTACTCCTTCATCTCCTGGCAGCCACTCAGCTACTTTCTGTCTCTGCAGATGTACCTTTTCTGGACATTTTCCATAGATGGAATCATGCACTCTATGAGCTTTGGTGACTGGTTGCTTTTATTTAGCATAACATTGTCGAAGTTCAGCCCTGTGGCAGTGTGTGGCAGCGCTTCAATCCTTTTTACTGCTGACTAACTTTTCATTGTGTGACTATACCATACTTGGTTAGTTCATTGATGGACATTTGGGTTGTGTCCACCTTCTGGCTGTTATGAGTAATACTGCTGTTAACATTCAAGGAAGAGTGTTTGTGGAGATGAATGGTTCCACTTCTCTTGGGTAGATACCAAAGAGCGGAATTGCTGGGTAATATAGTAACTCTAAGTTTAAAAATTTTAGGAACTGTTAAACTGTTTTCCAAAGTGGTACACCATCTTGAATTCCAGCCAGAAGTGTGTGGGGGTTTCAATTTATCCACATCTTCATCAGCATGTGCTATTGCTTTCTTGGCTATAGTCATCCGGGTAGTTGTGAAGTCACATATTGTGGTTTTGATTTGCATTTCCCTGATGATTAGCAATGTTGAGCATCTTTTCATGGGCTTGCTGGTCATTTGTTTATCTTATTTGGAGAAATGTCTATTCAAACGCTTTCCCCCTTTATTGTTGGGTTATTTGGAGGAACAAGTGCAAGTTTCTTACATGGGTGGTGAAGCCTGGATTTTTAATTTACCCATCACCCAAAGAGTGAACACTGTACCCAATAGGTAACTTCTCAATCCTCGCTCTCCTCTCACTCTCCCACCTGTTTCTCTGTTAGTGAGTTGTAAGAGTTCTGTATGTGGTGGCATGCAACTGTAGTTCCAGCTACTTGGAAGGCTGAGGCGGAAAGATCGCCTGAGCCCAACAGGCCAAGGCTGTGGTGGCTGTGAGCATGCCACTGCACTCCAGCCTGGGCAACAGTGAGAGTCTAACTCAATAAATGAATGAATAAATGAATGAGTGAGTGAATAAATAAAATAGGAGACTTGAGTCGGTGACTCCAAGTTGCCCAGGGTGGTCTTGAATCCCTGGGCTCAGGCAATCCTCTCACCTCTGCCTTCCAAAGTACTGGGATTACAGGTGTAAGCCACCATGCCCGGCATATCTCACATTTCAAAACCTAGCTTTGCCTAAAGGCTTTGAGTTCAATTTACAAATCTTGTTATTCCATTTTAAGTGTAATGATTTTTCATATAAAGATAAAAACAATCACTTTTACGTGTTCTTTGAATAGTGTTGAATTAATTCTTAAGTTTAGTAGGTTCGTTCTTCCTGTATAATATATATATATATATATATTATATATATATACATCCCTTATCAGATAGGTAATTTGCAAACACTTTTTCCCATTTGGTGGGTTTTTTTTTTTACTTGCTTGATATATGCATACTTCTTATCACTACTCTTGATACTGTTATTTTTCCATTTACCATGAGGAAAACATGGAATAAAATAATCGAGTACTTCCTCAGTCGTTACTTTGCAGGTAGATCTGGAGACAGAACAATTGGCTGATAAGCAGTACCACTGGCCATCTTGCAATACAACGCCTCCTGTAATGTGCGGAAATCTGAGCTCAGGGTACGGTGGAAGTTTAGGGGTATCAACATGTATGTAATAATTGCAACTTACTGAGCACTTGCTGTATACAAGACACTGCACTGAGTACATCACCACATTTGAACCTCACAGCTGCCCTATTAAAGAAGTACTGTTCTCATCCCATTTTACAGATGAAGAAAACTGAGGCCCATGGATTTTAAGTTGTCAATAGTCCCACAGCTGGTAAGTGGCAGAACTGGATTCAAACAAGTGCTTCTGCATCTAGAGCCTTGCTCTCTCCACCATACCAGGAGTTCTGTGGCCTGTCAAATGCCAGACTACAGACCAGTGCCAGAGCTGGGGGAAGCTTCCTGGGTCCCCAGAAGAATGGAGAAAATACAGACAATGCTGTGGGGTTGCCCTAAAACTACACCTATTCCATTTAAATGACTGTTCTTCACACTGAGATTCTTCCTGCTTTTTTGGTATTCTGTTTCCTCTTTTCAAAATAACAATACTAGGAGTTGGCATTTTTTTCCTTGTATTATTATAAAAGAAATATAGGCATATAGTTTTTTTAAAAAGCCAATTAGGAAAAAGAATTATAAAATTAAGATTATTTCTACCTTTCCCCCTTGACCTAAAGTCCCTAACCTAAGGGCAACCACAATGACCAGTTTCTTGTGTATCCTTAATATATGTGTGTGTGTATAAAATTTTTACCAGATATAAATGGAATTACACACTACATATTGTTTTGTATCTTACTTTTTTTACTTAATGAGTATCTTGGTATCATTTGGTATATTTAAATTAATTTTTTTTTAATGTTTACTGAGTCTTATCCTATGTTTAGCCACCAGAATTGGAGAATTTGTGTTCTATGCACTGAAACTACGGCAACCAGACAGTTTTTGCCTTCAGGGAGTATGTATTCTAACGGGAGAAACACTCACAGAACAACAAAACAAACATACATATTGTGATAAATGCAAATAAGAAAAGACACTGGATAGAGACTATTGGGGGGGTGGGGAACAACTTAATTTATTTTGATAAGGTTCACTGGAGAGAAAACATTTAAACTGAGATCTAAAGGCCTGGGCCTGTGATCCTAGCACTTTGGAAGGTGGAGGCAGTAGGAATGCTTGAGCCCAGGAGTTCAAGACCAACCTGGGCAACATAGAATACCCCATCTCTACAAAAAATGAAAAATTAGCCTGGCATGGTGGTACATGCCTACAGACTCCGGAGGCTGAGGCAGGAGGATTGCTTGAGCCTAGGAGCTGGAGGCTACGGTGAGCTATGATCACATGCCAACTTGGGTGAGATATCCAGTCTCTGCTTCTAAAAATAGAATAAAATAAATCAAAGGAAATGTCTCAGCTCTAACCATAACACTGGAAATTATAGACCTATAATTTTAAATATGGGTGTAGGTTTGGGTATAAAAAAATGTTACAGTCACCGACTCAAGTCTCCTATTTTATTTATTCACTCACTCATTCATTTATTCATTCATTTATTGAGTTAGACTCTCACTGTTGCCCAGGCTGGAGTGCAGTGGCATGCTCACAGCTACCACAGCCTTGGCCTGTTGGGCTCAGGCAATCTTTCCGCCTCAGCCTTCCAAGTAACTGGAACTACAATTGCATGCCACCACATCCAGCTAATTTTTTGATTTATTATAGAGATGAGGTCTCTCCAAGTTGCCCAGGGTGGTCTTGAATCCCTGGGCTCAGGCAATCCTCTCACCTCTGCCTTCCAAAGTGCTGGGATTACAGGTGTAAGCCACCATGCCCGGCATATCTCACATTTCAAAACCTAGCTTTGCCTAAAGGCTTTGAGTTCAATTTACAAATCTTGTTATTCCATTTTAAGTGTAATGATTTTCCATATAAAGATAAGAACAATCACTTTTACTTGTTCTTTGATTAGTGTTGAATTAATTCTTAAGTTTAGTAGGTTCGATCTTCCTTAACATTTAATAGACTTACTGCCTTAATTAATCAAATTTCCTTAGATATTTCAAACCACAATTATGAATTTAATATGCCTGATTTTCTCAAACACTTTAAATGCCCAACAGGGCAGACCTACAAATCTAAAAAGCAAGATCTTTCTAAGCATTTAAGCAACTGTTGTAAATTAATTACCTAAACTTATAAATGTAGCAAATCAGATTTTCTTGGCTATTTCAAGAACCCTAAATCCTACACAATGCAGAACAATGATTACAGAAGTGTCTATGCTGTATTCATTTCTTCATTATCTGAATATGTATCTACATTTCCTTTCTGGAATTACAGATTTGCTCCCACAACAAAGAGATCGGAATTTCCCCCCCAAATACTGCCAATGGCAACCAATCTATTTCACTTTCAAACTTGTCATTTTGTCCACATTTTAAGATATATATGATTTTTTATTTTTTAAAGACGGGGTCCCGCCAGTTGCCTAGGCTAGTCTTGAACCCCTGGCCTCACGTGATCCTTCTACCTGTAATGCTGGGATTACAGTCATGACCCATTGCATTTGGGCTGAATTTCACATAGTTCTGGACAGCAGATAACATACAAAGATGGTGTGACCTATGAAGAAGGCATAGAGATAACAGAGGCCTGTCCAGGACTGATCCCTGAAGGCCAATACCTAGCCTTGGGCAGAGCATGGGGAGAACTGACTTAACTCTGCCACATAAAACGTGTACAACCCCTTATTGGCCCCTTAACTTGGGGGGAGGGGCAGGGAGGAGGAGATTTTATAGATAATCCCAGAAAATGCTGCCCCCATTATCCCTTTAGTCCTCAGGGCCACTAATCACTATGTGTGCTTGGACTGTTGCTCAACTTTGCTGAACTCAGATTCCATAGGCGTAAATAAAGGACTGGATTTCTAAGACCCTTCCTAAATCTCACATCCAGTGAGTCTAAGTCAAGAAGCATTGTAAACAAAAGTGTGAATATAACAAAATACATGTGTTTAGAAGAAACTGAGTAGGCCAGTTAGACTACAAAAGATCACTGCCTCCCATGATAACTTATTACAAGGGTTAATCTTTAAAGCCTGTGTCTTAAACTTTGCGGTACATTAAGAATATCTGTAGGCCAGGCATGGTGGCTCACACCTGTAATCCTAGTGCTTTGGGAGGTGGAGGTGGGAGGACAAGGAGCTTGCGACCAGCCTAGGCAACATAGCAAGGCCCCATCTCTACAAAAACAAATAAAAAATTTAGCCGGCAGTGGTGGCACATGCCTGTAGTCCCAGCTACTTGGGAGGCTGAGGCAGGAGGATTGCTTGAGCCCAAGAGTTTAAGCCACGATCATACCACTGCCCTCCAGCCTGGATGACAGAGTGAGACACGCTGTCTCTAAAAAAATGGAAAAAAAAATCATCTGTAGATTCATGTGTTTTAAAATGTAGCCCCCTACTCTTCCCAGCAGTATTTTATTTAGGAGGTTTGGGATTTTTTCTTAAGTTCCCTACATGATTTTGATGCAGAGCTAGGGCTGACCCTAGGAACCTGCCAGTCTTTACTTTGAAGACTTGGGAGATACCTATCGGAGACAGCAGCAATTCCTGCAACATAAGCTGCAGAGAGCATTGTGACGACCCCGAAACTTGACAAACAGCGAAATGCTGAGGCGCAGTGGTCCCCAGATCCAAACCTGCAGGTCCTTGCAGCCTGAGTAGTCAGGATTCTCCAGGGAAACAGAACCAAAATAGATCAACACATATGCCCTCAATCTCAGAGATGGGGAAAGCCTAAAAAGTGGGGTGGCGGAGATGGCTGGCTGTGCCCCCAATACACGACCCACCCACTGCCCCATGAAACAGACCCTCCATTCTTACCTGAGCACACAACCACCAGGAATACATCTTTTAGTCCCCTTGCCAGTAGGCAAGGCCAGATTCTGACCAAATAAATATAAGCGGGAGGTTCACCTACGACTTCTGGGAAATGTCCTCAAAGAGCAAGGGGGATCTCCTCAGCCCTTCCTCCTTCCTCCTGGCTAGAATGCCCCAGTAGATGAAGTCCCAGCAGCCTTCTTGGTCAATGAGGTGACCCTGGCAATGGTAGCTAGATTTGGCAGAGCAATGAAGGCGAAGCCTCAGACCCTGACCTAAAGAAAACTGATCACCTCCAGAATTTTTCAAGATGAGAGAAAATTTAAGCTTACTTGGGTTTTTTTGTTATCGTTATTTGCCAAACCTAATTGTGACTAATTTAGCCAATAATATCTAATGCTTACTGAGCACCTAACATATGCCAGGCACTGTTGTAAGTGGTTTATATCTATTGACTCAGGATAATCTTCTCAACAATCCTGAGAGAGAGGTTCCCATCACCCCCATTTCACAGATAAGGAAACTGAGCCATAGTAAGGCATGTGATCTTCCCAAGGTCTCCAGGCTGGGAAGTGGCAGAGCCAGGATTCCAGCACAGGCTGATGAGATGCAGAGTCAGTGCGCCAGCCTTCACGCTGTGCCACCTCCTGACTCAGAGGTCAAGTCACCCATCATCCATCTGTCCAACCACCCAACAGATGTCAGCCAAGAGCCTGGGCACTGGAAACTTCATGATGAGCCTCACAGGCAGTTCTCTATCCTTGCAGAGTTTCCAGTCTCAGAATAAGCAACATGTCTTCAAGTACCTCACGGAGCCAAGGTACAAGCTCAACGGCCAGACCCTGGGGCACACAGGAGGTGGGAGTGTCACTGGGCTCCTGCTCCAATGACTTCCAGTTCCAACCAGCACATCCCCTGGAGAGAAACTGACCGGTGCAGCTGGAGCCACAGATCTAACCCAGCATTTGCCCACTACAATCAGAGGAAGCTAGTGGATTGGAGACTGAGTCACCAGAATCCAGTCCTGATAGTCCACCAGTCACTGAAGTTCCAAAGGGTAATCACTGGAAATCACTTCCAGAGCCATATGCCTCACAGCCCCCGTAAAAAGAAAAGAACAGAACAGAGGGGAGGGAAGAGCTTTCTAGGACTGGGACTGCTTGACAGAGAAGTCCAACCCTGACTCTTTAAGGCTTGGCAGGGGATCACTTCTCAGTTAGGGCCCCATTAGATGGAAGGAGTGAGGAGGCAGGACAGAGTAGCCAAGAGGGAGAGAGTGAGAGGGTCAGGGAGCCTGGTCAAGAGACCATGGAAACCTTACAGTTGTGACAATTCTACTTCTGGCATTCTGATGCGGTAATAATCTTAAAAAATGAAAAAAAATTTTATGATCAAAAATATTTATACAGAGCCACAAAAAAGTATCCAACTATTGGGGGGGAAATGTAACTATGGTAGCCATAATAACAGCCAACCACTTATGGGGTCCCAGGCACTATTTGTTACCACTTCTTTCATCAAGCTTTAGCAGTGAAACAATTTGCTACTATATCACAACAAGCAAAGATGGAGCCCAGACTTGAACCCAGTTCCAACAGCAAAGTCAACGGTCTCAAACACTACAGTGCACCATATGACAGCACTCTCAAAATGGTGACTGTGAAAACCACAGAATAACATCAGGGAAGGTAATGGTGAAGCAGTCCTTGAAGAAAGATTACAAATTATACACAAAGACTGGTTAAAAGCTTAAGTCTCTCTCTCTCTCTCTCTCTCTCTCTCTCTCTCTCTCTCTCTCACACACACACACACACACACACACAATAGAGGTGGGGGCCAGGAGGCTGAGGCAGGAGGATCGCTTGAGCCCAGAAGTTTGAGGCTGCAGTGAACCGTAATCGCACCACTACACTCTAGTCTGGGTGACACAGCAAGACCCTGTCTCTAAAAATAAAACAACAACAGAGAAACTCAAGGGTCCGAGTGTAATCAGGAAAGAGAAAGCACTACAGTAAGGTGAACAAAAAAACATTAATGCAAAGATTGATTGTAACAGGAACAGCAGTAATAAGGAATTGTCTGGTAGAAAGAAAAAGAACACTAAAGACTACAGGAACACAAGAGTAGCCACCACCCCAAGGGCTGAGACAGTACACCCAAGTAAGAGGTCCCAGTGGAAGGTGGCGCTGAAGAAGCTGTGAGCACTCCAATATCCTTACACTGAGTACAAATACTGTTTTGAAAAATGTGGGAAATGCAGCGCTTTGATCCACACCAGTCGACTTGGGAACCAACATCACACACTGCCTTTGTACAGACACCCAGCTGTTTCCTGTATGTATATCTGAGCACCCCAGCTAGAAGGCATTCTTTTAGGGCAAGGATTACGCTGTAGCCAGTCTCATACTGAATATACACACTGAGCTCAGCAATTTACTTTTGAATATATGAACTCTGAGTGAAGACACCTAAACTGTGCCTTTGTCTATTCCTTTTAAATTCTATTTTATCTACTGTAAAAGCAAAAATGCTTATTAGAGAAAACAGAAAGGTAGAACACAAGGAGAAAAAGATCAACCATTTCCTACTATCCAGAAATCATCACATTAGTACTTTGATGTATTTCACCTACAGAACAGTTCTTTTTCTTTTATCATAGGTATACACATGTCATATCCCATATGCAATTTTATATCCTGCATTTTTTACATAACATAAAAAGGCATTTCTCCAACTCCTCATCAACTCTTTGTTGAAGAGCTGATGACGAATTATTCTATATAGAAAATGCTTACATTGGTAGGGCATGGTGACTCATGTCTATAATCCCAGCACTTTGGGAAGCTAGGGCAGGAAAATCGCTTGAGCTCAGAAGCTCAATGCCAGCCTGGGCAACATAGCAAGACCTCACCTCCACAAATTTTTTTTTTAATTAGCCAGGCATAGTGGCACATGCTTGTAGTCCCACCTACTAGGGAGGCTGAGGTGGGAGGATCACGAGCCCAGGAGGTAAGACTGCAGTAAACCAGAATGGTGCACTCCTGTCTCAAACAAAAAAGAAAAAAAAAGGGGGGAAAGAAAATGTTTACATTGATGTTGAAACTACCTTAAATGTTGACTGCATAATATCTCATTCTGAAGATGTTAGGTGGTTTACTTAACCAATTCCTTTTTGAAACTCTCGAGCTCTATTTCATTTTTTCGTATTATAAACAATTCTATAAAGAACATCATTGAGCTTAAAATGATCTCTGGTAGGCCTGTTTCCTAAGATGGCATTCCCACGTTTGAAATTACTAAGTTAGATGGTACACACACGTTTAGGGCCACTGAGGAGCATTTAAGATCAGGGCATCTGCTTCTAAACATGAACACTGGTAACTTTTTAACAGGACACAACTCCGAAGCTCCTTCTGTGCCCTCTCTAGCACTACTAACATAGGAACTCTGGCTCACCGACATCCCCTAACACATTCCCCCCGCTTCTCTCCCCAGAAAACGCTGCCTACGTGACTGCAGACCCAACCGCTGTCTGGGCCTCCTTTATCCCCAGTCTGCCCAGTCGGAGGGTGGCCTGACTAGAGGTTCCAGACTAGAGGATTCCTACGGTCCCCCCGGAGGAGGGCGGGCGCCCTGGGCGCCAAAGCCAAGCGCGGGGGCTGGGCAGGGCGCCGTCGCCGCGCACGTGGAGCCACAGGACTACAGCTCCCGAGGGGCCCGGGACACACCGCAGCCCTTCTCCACCCCAACTGCAGGACTGGCCCTTCGACCACCCTAGCCTTGCCCCTTCTCCCCGGTAGCACCCCTCCTCCCTGTAGTCGCCTGACCCACCCTCCAGACCTTCTGCGACTCTTCCCAGTGAGGGGTCGCCCAAACCCCTGGGGGTCTCCTTTCCCTCTGTCCTTTGCTTTCTGCGCCGTCCACACCAGTCCCAGTCTCCGCAGCCTGGGGTTTCCGCCATCCCCAAGATTCCGCCCACCTTGCAGAGCCCCCCAACCCCCCTCGGATCCCCATCGTCCCCTCCGCATCTCCTCCCACGATCTGTGTGGGATAGTCCCTCTGGCTTTCCCGCCATGCCTGGCGTTCTGCCCTGTCTCCCCAGCCTAGCCCCACCGGGCTGCGCGTCCTCCGGCCCGGCCCTCTCCTGTCGCCCCGCC
>NW_007067605.1:62448-62796 GCF_000164805.1 Carlito syrichta
CCTCTGTCCCCGGAGGTGTGCCTCCTCCGCCCCTCCTCCAGGTCTGTCCCTCCGCGCCCCCGCCCATGCCTGCCCCCTGTCTGCCCCCGAATGTGCTGCTCTGTTCCCGGAGTCTAGCCTTCCGTCCAGACAGGCCGCTGCTCACCAGCCCTCCCCGTTGCCGAAGACCCTGCAGCCCCGCTCCCCTGCCCGGACCGGGAAACTCTTTCCTCTTCCACTTTCTATACTTTGAACCCATCCCAGCAGAGTCCAGGAAGTAGCCTGGCGCCGGCGACTGGCGGCGGCGGCGCCCAATGGGGAGCGCCAGCGGCGGCGGCGGCCCCGCCCATGGGGCCGACGCGGCCAATC
>NW_007067605.1:63614-90838 GCF_000164805.1 Carlito syrichta
GCGCGGAGCGTCGGGACGCTCCTGCCCGGCCGCGTTGGACAGCAGTTTCTTTCCTTTCCTTTTGGAATTGAGACGGGGTCTCGCGGCGGCGTCCAGCCTGGTCTGCAGCGCCGGGTCCTGCCTCGGCCCCCGCAGTGCCGGGATTGCGGGCGTGAGCCTCTGCGCCCGGCCTTGGCGGCCGTTTCGACTTGTCCTCTGGGCTTAAATATCCGAGCTGGGAGGGGAGGAGCGAGTGAATTTTCTCGGCCGCCGGAGGAGCGGGAATCGAGGAGGGAGTGAGAGAGGGACCGGCTCTTCGCCAGCGTCTTTCTCCTTCCAGGAGCCCTGCTCCCTCCAGCCGGGAGAGGTGGCGCTTCCTGCCCCGTCTCCCGCGGCCTCCGTTTCTGCAGAGTGTCACTGCGCTGGCTGCTTCACAGGCTTCTGTGGGAGTGGGTTTTTCTAGAGTGTGGCAGAAATAAGGCCAAGGCCAGGTGTCGGGAGATGGCTCTTGCAGTCGATGTGCCTGGAAGGGGGAAAGGCGAAACGAGTTTTCTCAGGGGGTAGCTTCTGCTGAGGTGAGAGGGTAGAGATTTAGATTTGAATAGGATTGCCCTGTTCTTTGTGCCTCATTATAGGAAACTTCTCCTGGGTGATTCCACTGCTAGTTAACAGTTCTAAAGATGTGCCTCTTGTCAACCAATTAGGAACTTTTTAGTTTGACATCTGTTGCTGCGGGCTTCAGGTGACTGCTTCCTGACTAGGAATGGGAAATGAGGTGGGGGGGTATTTAATATTCAGGTAGACGAGCTAAGAGCTTAGGTGGTTAGCATCCCTCTTCTAGGACCAAAGTGCCTGCACAGTTGGGGAAAATCAGAGATTGCTAATTAAACTCTGATTTTACAGGTAAAACTGAGGCCCAGACATAGGGAGTGACAGTGCCAGATATACACAGCGCCTCAGAGGCTGGTTACTTTCTTAAACACAATATCTGATTTACTGCCAAACCCCATGCCTAAGTCTTCATTAAGTCTCTAATAAGTAAATCTTTAAAATCTTCCATGTCCTTTCTTCAGGCTTCCCTCCGACTGCCAGTCTTTTTTTGAAGTTAGTTATAATGATACATTTGCAACTCTTGCGTGTACAGGTGCTCTTTTTAGGTGTTTGGGGGTGAGTTCGTGGCTTTCTTATAAATCTCTGTCAATGAGTGCACAAATGGAATTCATCTGAGAGCAAACCGGCTGGACATCAGGGAGTACTGATTGAGTCACATGTCATGATGAAAGGCTGAATTCGGGGACGGCATTAGCATTCCCAAAGGGTAAGGCATGAGGGTCAGAGGCAGATCACCCGCAGTTTGTTTCAAGGTGTTGTGGAGTCATTATTTCTGAAAGGGATTCTGTTTCATTCTCACAGGCTTGGGCAGGAATTCAGTTCCAAGTAACTGGTGTGTTGCGCGAACTCTTAGCTGTTGCAGAAAGTGGAACCGGAAAAAAGCACTAGTGCCTTTGCTACCAGCCTCCTGTCCCCACCCTACTCCTGAAGGCCACTGAGCTCTGGAATCTCTGAAAGCCAGCATGTACTTGAAAATGGTTAAGGAGAAGATGATTATTTATCTTGTAAAAGAGTCTAGCAGAGAAACTTCTTAAATAACAGCACCAAAAATCCAACTCAGGCTGACTAACTCATTTTATGTAGACATTGGCAGTGTTCTGTGGATTCAGTAAGATCTACCGTACTTGCAACCACTCCTCCCTTTGACATCTCTGCTTTTTTTCTGGATGGAGTAAAAGTTGAGAATAATATAAAGAAAAATGTTGGGGTGGGAAAGGACATGTGCCAGGGGTCAGAAGACCTGGTGGCCTTGGCCAGGCCATTTCCTCACCCTGGAGGGCTTCATTTTACTCCTCTGGAAAGTGAGATTGGGGCCCTGGGCTTGTGCTAGTGACTGCTAAACTCTCCGCAGCTAAGATTCTGTGATCCCAGTGTGCTGCCTTGAAGTCTCCCTGCCAGAGCTTCAGGAAGCCTGCTCTGCCTGTGGTTCTCCCACCAAGTCCGTCACTCTGTGGCCTTAAGGAGCAGTATAGTCTCCAAGTTTCCATGCCAGCCTGGCTCACACAAAGGCTAGCTTCCTCTCAAAGTAGAGTGTGCTTTGGTGTGCTTGCCTCCTGGAAGAAAACATGTCCAGTAGCATATACATCGACTAGATGGGATTCTTTGGAGCAGTGGCACGTGCTGTGTTTAAAGGTTCTTTGACAGTTGAATCTGGCAAACCCATCCCAATGTGTAACCATGTGAGTGGTGGCATTTACTGGTCTGAGTCCCCCTTAGGTATGGGGGACTGCCTATGTTGATTCACCAGCATTTATTGAGTACCTGCTGTCTACAAGACACCATCGGAGTATAAACTTAAAGCTGCTCATGACCCACTAATCCAACCACATGAACGTGATCATTCATCTAAGTAAATAAACAGTTTGTATGATTTTCTTCATGAAAAGGGCTGAATTAATTGATGCTGATTTCCTGCCAACTTACTTGTATCTCTAAGGATTTAAGGAATAGACTGAAATTCAGAAGTCTCTCTAGAACATTTGTGCAACATCTGTTTCAGTGTCAACAACTTACACAGGCTTTCAGTTTTTGCAGGGTCTGGAATGGTTCCTCCAGCCAACCCTGGAAGAGTCTCCACATCCTCGCCTCTGTTGCCCCCTCACTAACTAGTGTGCCTCTAGCCTGCATTAGAAAATCCACAGTAGCATTTACCTGCTTTTCTTTGGCTCTACCTTGTGACAGCTTCCATATCTCTTTCCACTTCTCTTTGTGGATCAGATGTGAGGTAATGGAAGAATTATAAATTGGCACATGGAAATAAAGTTTTTCAGGTATTGTCAAAGTAAAAATAGGATGTCCCACATGCCATGACCACAGTCCCAGCTTTCCTCTTCCCAGGGCAGTACATTCCAGCCCGCTGTCAGATCACAACCCCTGCAGGTCTTGTCTGAAAATGTCATATCGCTCCCTGCTTCAAAAACCATGAGGGGCTCTGACTTGTCTGAAGGAAAATCTAAGCTGTTCTCATGCCCCTGGCCCCTGAGTTTCTCATTATGCTCCGTAAGGGTGTTCATTGCCACCCTGCGGACACTGTGGACCCCAGGTCTCCTCAGTCACCCCGCCATCCTCTCTGGAAGCTCTGAGTCTTAGCTCTCCCTGCCATCTGGAATGTTTCCTGTCTGCCTACAAATCCTCCTTTGGTCAGGACTCTTCACACCGACCATCCTACTTGCAGGAATCTCTTCTTTACTGAATCTGTGCCACTTATTGTCTATCCCACTCGTGGAGACTTGGTAGCACCCTGCCAGCTGCATGGGCGTGTTCTCTTCATGGGTGTCCTGTGCTGTAGTTCAGTAGTGAGCGCCTAGAGGTGATGGCTGCTCTCCAGTGCTGTGCAGCGGACAGAGCCCCGTCATGGGGCAGGTGCCTGTTGCTGTCTCCAGAGAACCGCCGGCTCTGACTTTGCTTTCCTTTCCATCAGGTAAGGCACCTTTATATCTGCGATTTCCACAAAAATTTCATCCAGAGTGTTCGAAACAAAAGGAAGAGGAAGACAAGCGACGATGGTGGAGATTCCCCTGAGCACGACACTGACATTCCTGAGGTAAGGCTCAACAAAGGCAGCAGGAGAAAACTGAAAGGGTCACTTCTACACTGATCTCTCCTCTGGCCTGGCCTGCTTTTTGTGCTCTGGAGTCATTTTAGTCCCCTTTGTTTTGCTTTTTTGGTTTATTTGAAAAGTGAATCATTGGATCTGAGAGTGAAAAGCTTGGAAAGCAACTGGTGTGACTGCCCATCATCTTACAGATGGGCACAGAGATGCGTGTTTGGAGGCTGGTCTGGTTCCCTTCCCTATACCACACTGTCTCTCTCCACAAGGTCCTGACAGATTCTTCAGTACAACCACCATGTCACATTTTTAAAAACTGTGTTTTTGCCTTTAAATGTAGAGACTGGACCAAAAACTATTTGTACATCCTAAAGTTATTGAAATTAAAAAAAAATTTTTTTTTAATTAAAAATAAATAAGTAAAGATAGAGAAGACTGAGTGTGTGTGGTTTGGGGGAAACCTCTTGCCCTGCTTTTTCTGGTGTAAGATGAAGGTGTAAGTTGTCAGCTCCCACCAGCTCTGGTTCCCTGGAGCTCTGGTTCCCTGAAGCTCTGATTCCTTGACTCCTGGCTTGGTTCATTCCCAAGGATCCATTGAGTCGGAGTCTCATTCTGTCACCCAGGCTGGAGTGCAGTGGCACGCTCATGGCCACCACAGCCTCAACCTGCTGGGCTCAGGTGATCCTTCTGCCTCAGCCTTCCAAGTAGCTGGAGCCATTGGCATGTTCTGTCCCGCCCAGCAAATTTTTGGCTTTACTGTAGAGATGAGGTCTCACCATGTTGCTCTGGCCAGTCTCGAACCTCTGAGCTCAGGCAGTCCTCTGGCCTCCACCTCCCAAAGTGCTAGGGTTACAGGCATGAGCCATGGCCCCCAGCTAGGGTCCATTTCACAAATCGGTTCTACTGGGCTGGGCTTTCTCAACCCTGGCACTATTGACATTAAGACCAGATAATTTCTTGTTGTGGAGACTGTCCTGTGCATTGTAGAATATTTAGCAGCATCCCTGGATTCTACTCCTCAGATGCTCGTCACACCACCTCCCCCGAGTCATGACATCAAAAGATCTCTTTAGGCATTGCCACACATCCTTTGGTAGACAAAATAGTTCCGTGTTGAGAACCCCTACACAAGACCTCAGCTGCTCAAACCAGAAGGCTGTCTTCCCTCAAGGTGCCAGTGTCTACTAAGTGAGGCTTCAGGAAGGAATATTGGATTTTCTTTCTCCCTAAATTGTTTTCACTTAAGACTCAGCAAAAGAAGAACCGTTTATAGTGTACATTGAATATTTGACACATGAATATTTCATAAGGCAACCGCCTGTTAGCACTCAGAGTGAAAATGACTGTGTAGGAATAGAAGGAGTAGGCGGGCCTTTGTCTGCAGATGTGGAGGAAACCTTTGAAAATCCAGCCTTTTCCTTGGCCCCTCCCTACGTCCCCTTTTCCGACACTGGTTTGCCATCACTTGCTGTTGCCTCTAGCCTTGTTATTATCTTATAAAGAAATGGATGTATTCAACTTCCAAATGCTTTTCGCCAAGAAAGAAAAAGGATTTGAGGAGTGTTTTGGGAGGAATGGAGGACCCTGGCCCTCGCACGATCACGCATTTGTGTTTAAGTGCTCTCTACCTGCCTGGAGCAAGAACATCTCTTTTAGAGGCAGGAAAGATAGCCCAACCTGCTGGGCCTTCAGGATGTCTTGAGTGGGCAGCTCTCTTCTGTTTCTCTGTTGGAAAAAAGTGGGGTCCCTTGCTCTCTGTTACCTAGTCCTCTGCCGAGACCCCAACCCTAACCTGCGTGTGTGCCTCACTACAGCAGCTCACACACTTCCTCGTAGTATTGTTAAGGATTCTGACACCTGCAGGCTGAACCGGGCGAGAACTCGCTGAGGACAGTTCTTTCCACCGTCCTCCTCGAACCCCTCTCCAGCCTGCCACTCGTTCCGACATGTCTTCCTCCAGACTGTCCTCTGGTGTTGGCCTCTGCTCTCTCCTTGACGTCCCCCTGGCATCATCCCCTCTAGAGCTCAGCATCACCACCTCATTGCTGACCATCGCCATAGCATCTCCCTCTGTATCCCCCACCAGCCTTCCCCTTGCCCACAGCCACCCCGGTCCGTCCCCTGAAACACCACCCTCTCTGTTCAGCTCCTCTTCTTTAGACATGCTGCCTCCCGTCTGGCCATTTGCACCCATCCGATTGCCTGTGACCCCAACCAGCCTGCTTATCTCTCTGCTTTCTGTGCTTCTGATCTCCTTCCTCTGTTCCTCACTGTCCTCCTAGACCCCCCCTCTGTAGCTTAGGTCCTCTCCACCAGCCTTCCAAGATCAGCCTGCCCCAGCCAGAGCTCTTTCTCCACTGTTACTTATGCCCTCCCCAGCCTCACCCCTACCTGGTGAAGTGCTAGGTGCATAATGGGATCTCGGTGAGACCTGGTTGTTCAGGTGGCAGATAACATGTTTCTCTCTTCTCCCTAGGTCGATCTGTTCCAGCTGCAGGTGAACACTCTACGGCGTTACAAACGACACTACAAATTGCAGACCAGACCAGGCTTCAATAAGGCCCAGCTAGCAGAAGTAGGTAGATGAGATTGCCCTCTCAAGACAAAGCCAGCACTGCTTCTGCTGGTGACCCTGATCCTCCCTTACTGCTGTGTGTGTCTGCTGACTGTATTCTCCTTCAGAGTTCTGGAAGCAACTCTCTATTCCTCGTCTGCGTAATTTAGAATTCCTCAGCTTTAGACCTGGAAGGGTCCCAGTTCCAGAAAAGAAGCCACAGCCTGAACAGAGGACGGGACACAGCAAGTGGATAGTAGAATTGGTCTGAGACCCCAGGACTCCTGAGCCCAAGTCCTGATTATTCTTTTGTTTGTTCATTTGCATCAGTTTTGCAAGACTCTTTATAGATTAGATCCTTTCTGCATATCAGGTGTGTCAGATCAGTCCTCTCCAAACCTTCCTAATGTTCTGCAGGAGTTGTTTCTTTGTTTGTTTTTTCCTTGACTCCTTCTACTCTGGTGTCAGCAATAGTGTTTATCATCAAAATGGCACCCAAGAAAGTTTTCTCCTGTCCAGAGCTATTAACACAGTTCAGAGGGAAATGCTCCATTGACCACATTTGAATGTACTACATCCTGGCTTGATGCTTCCGTCCTTAGCATTAGTGTGATGTTCTCATTCCCTCTTTTATTAATGAAAATTTGGACAGTGGAGAAAAGAAAAATACAAGTCTACCATCCAGAGATAACCACTCTTTATTTCTAATTCTCTGTCTTCTTTTATCTGTTTAGCTACTGCATTCCACTTCTCTGATTTCCTTAAAGGCTCACAGCCTGATCTGATCCATCATTTTTTTCTAAACTTCTCCATCACCAGTGTTTGGAGGAAACACAGGAACACACAAGCCCCTCTTACTTTCAGATAACAGTACCCACTTGCCAGTACTCACCCCAGGCGGAAAGGACAGGTCAAGGTGGGGCAAGAGGAGACCTGCATTCTCAGGACTCATAAAATACAGCAAGATAGCAGGAATATGTAGTGAATGATGAGTTTTCCTCCCAATCCAATGTGTCTTTGAAGAGGCAGTTTTGTACTAGTTAGAGAAATTCTTGGGTTCGGACACTTGCATCTGCTCATTGGCTGTTCATTGGATGCCGTCTTTAAAGGACACATTTCGGCCCCGTTCCAAGGCCTGAGAGGCTTGGTAGCAGCTAGCGACCAGTCAGAGCAGTCCTGATCTTTTCCACCACAGGAAACCACGAAGCTGTGCAGTGATGGATGGTTGAGCTAGAACTGCCCTTGATAGTGCTGGAGGTTAAAGAGCCGCGTGGGAAGCCTGGAAACCCCCCAGCCCCCACCCCCGAGGAAGGGCACTCTGAGCTCTGCAGGCTGCAGGAAGGCCCTCGGTGGTCCTCACTCCCCCGTGGTGGTCCTCAATCTCCCGTAGCACGGGCAGCCACTCCTGTGCGCCCTCTCTGGCGTAGCTTAGAATTTGCGTCCCAGTTTCTGCATGATTTAAGGGACTGTGTTTCTCCCCCCCCATAGACTGTCAGCCGACACTTCAGGAACATCCCTGTGAATGAGAAGGAGACCCTCGCCTACTTCATCTACATGGTAAAGAGCAACAGGAGCAGACTGGACCAGAAGGCGGAGGGCAGCAAGCAGCTCGAGTGAGGACGGGGCACAACTTACGGGAGCCAAGTGTCAGGCTCAGTGCACAGGTGACATCTGCTACACTTCAGCTCAGAAGGACTGTCAAATTTTATTGTAAATAAAAAGTTTGAATGATGAATACTGTAAATCTTTTGGTCAGGAGGATTATATTCTGATGATTCAGCATGTGTATAGAAAGACTTTCCTTGACGATAACTTCTGGACTGAAAAAAGCAGGACCATAAAAAGAATGAAAGGAAATCTATATGGCAGCATTCAGTAAAGTATTAAGTCAGTGTGTGCTAAGAAATACTTTGGTAGTCATATAGTCAGCTCATGATGCCAAGCTGCCACATTAAGGCGAGCACGGGATAGTAGTCCGGCCGCCACTGACAGCAGGGCATGTGAGCAGTCTGAGTCTGGACATGCATGTGCCTACTGGGGGCCCAGAGACCCCGCCTGTTTTGTTGTATACTTTGTTGTTTGTCATCAGATCTGCTTGATGCCAGGCCCCCTCATGTGCCCTGTGCTTGTACACAGTAGGCACTCAGTCAGTATTTACCAGCTAATTGAGCTGTCACTTCACTAGCAGTGCCAGCCTTGTGTCACCTGCTTTGCACCTCTGGTTACTGAGACCTCGGCCATTTCTGTTGCTTACTACCCAACTGCTAGAGTGTGGAGGAGATGGGATGTACAGCAAGGAGATTCCAGATCAAACGAGAGTTCAGGACAGCTGTATGTGTTTGTCAGGGTTCTAGAAACACGGATACAGAGCCCCTCACAGAATACACAGTCCTTGCACACCCTTCTGTGCTTTACTCTTGGGGATGAAGTCGCACCTTATGACTGCAGCCAAGCTTCCAGGCAGTCAGTGCTTTGACAGACAGATGTTGCATGGCTTGGGGCTGAGGTTTTTAGGAGTATCAATCCTTAGTTCACAGCCACCGTGAAGGCTGCCGAGGACCCCGTAGCTTCTGCTCCAGCCCAACTGTGGGACTGGAAGTCTGGCTGGCCTTGATCCACCATGATCAGGCCAGTAGCAGGTCATGAGTTTGGGCAACAAAGGTCAATGCCATCAGATGCTCATTTTTGTGAGCAATTTGCTTCCCTCTTAGGGAGAAAGATTGCTAAAGTATTACCTGATTTTTTTGTTGTTCAAAAAGTTGGATTCTTTGATCTAATTATATCAGAGCCAAAGTATCTTATGAAAACAAAGCTTTATATCAAAAAATACACTTTTTCAAAATTCTCTAATCAATGTGAAGAGGGACAGAGGGAATGGGTAGGAGGGTGGGAGAAAAAGAGAAAAAAAGGATTTGGGTTCTTATTTATGACCATCTTGACGTATATTATGGTCAAAGGTGTCATTTTCCTACTCAGTTTAAATTCTGAGTTATTTCTTAAGCCTTAAATAATAAAGGAGCAATGGACAGCCTGTCCGGGCAAGGGTCCCCAGATGGCTTAATCTGAACCCTCATCACAGAGGAGTCAGAGCTGAGCTCCACTGAGCAGGGTGGTGGAGTATCCGGGGTCTTGGTTCTGTGAGCAGAGAGCGCCATTCTTTCTGTGGAATGGGACAGGGCCACCATGCTCACTAAAACGCGTCAGAGTGTGCCATTGCAGCAAATCTCGTACCCGTGTTCAAAATGCATGCCTAGCAGATTGCAGCCCTTTAAATTAAATGTGTGTAAATGAATGTACATAGAATATACTCTGGACTGCGAGGGGATCCTATTTTGATACACCTCCTGGCTGTGGATTGCACGTCAGGGTGCTCTGTGGGTGTTTTCAGTCATTCGGATTCAGTGTGTACGTAGAGACAACCTCCCTCCTTAAAGCTGGAGGGTGTTGATTGAGGCACCAAAAAGGTTCGTCAGGGGCTAGGGTTTGGGGGCAGCTGGGGCCTGCAAGTTGAGGCATCGCTAGCCTGCTCCATGAAATGTCCACGTCTTACCAAGGAGGAAAGTGTATCTTCCTGATACGTAAGCCAAAATTGTGGGTGTGTAGGTCATGCCAGTGTTTCTTTAACAGCAAGTCTGTTTTCCCAGTTGAGAGAGACAGCAGTACATTTCTGCACAAGAATATGTGGTGTTAGGCTCCATCTGCTCCAGTGTGTCTGGAAGAATGCTTTTGTTCCAGAGTGAAACCTGGGGAAACTTGCTGCCTTCAGCCAGACGCTGTGCGCTTGGTCCCCTGTTGTCTGTCTCTAAGAGGGTGCTTTGGGAAAGTGGTGTTTGTGGGTATCTTTTTAACCTTTCATAACAGGTCAGGTGAGAGGCAAGACCAAGCTATTTGAACTTATGTTTTTCTTATGCCCAGAAATCTGCTCTTTCATCAAACCACTAAACCACTTGCCTTAGCCTCTTCTGCAGTTTCTGGTGGCTTTGTGTCTGGGCAGGAGACCTCTGCCTGTGCGGAATGCCAGGCCCCCACGGCAGCAGGATCTGGCCTCAGGGAGCGGCAGGGTCTGGGAAAGCAGTGTCGCCTGTGTTGCCTGTGTCTACACTACCTGGCAAGGCCCCCCCACGCTGCCTACGTCTCCAACCCAGCAGGGCCCCTTGCACTGCCTGTGTCTATACCACCCAGCAGGGCCTCCCACTGGGCCATACCTCTACACCACCCAGCAGGGCCCCCTGAGCTGCCTGGGACTACACCACCCAGCAGGGCCTCCGGCGCTTCCCTCCATCTGTGACGTTGCTGCTTTGCCTTTTCTCCTCGGTGCTCCTGGCAAAACTGGAGTTGGAAATTCAGAACGACATGTCTTCTCCTTCAAGAGCACAGGTCCTGCCTCGTTTCCGCCTGGCACAGTTCTTTCACACGCCCTGAAGGCGGTCACTTAGAAACATCCATATCCTGCCATCCGTGTCATTTGCTTTTAAGATTTCTAAAAAACAAATGGACGGACTTCTTACTTCCAGGAACAAACTCTTAGGTTGGCACCAGCATGTGAAAAAGATCATAGCTGAATCTCATGAAAGATTGAAAACCAAAGGCTTCAAGACCAGTGTTGTAAAATGAAGAGGAATTTTACATATGTGTTACAGCTGCCAAGTTGTTAGATGTTCCTGTCACAGCTAGATGGTCACTGCCAGCCTTTCAGAGAGCAGATAGCAACAATTGTTTGCAGCTGGAATGTCACATCTAACCTTGGCGTATAGGCTTTTTATTTGGGGGGAATTTTTTGTTAATATGCAGGACAGCTGCCTGGCGGAAGGGAGGGTGGGAGAAGGAACTTCCTCTAGGGGCCTTGCCTATTGAAGCGGGTTATCTGGATTGTGGGTCCCAGGGGAGCAGCTTCATGGAAACCGTCTGAAGGCTTTCAGTCATTCCAGTGACAGAGCCCACCAGTTGGGAAAGGGCCTCGATGTCAGCCAGCCTGGTCTCCACATGGGTGCTGATATTCTACCTATACCCATCCCACCAAGGGGTTGAGCGGTCTGGACTTAAACCCCTCTGAGGACAGAGAACTCACTACCTCCTGGAGAAGCCTGTTCCATCTTTGTGAATCTCTGGCTTTTCTATGTTCTCTGTGATTTCTGTCTTAGTCTCTGCCCCACGGGGGCCACGTGGGACAAGTATTCTTGGCAAAGGACCTAATTGCTGGCACTGTCCCAGAGCACAGCGCTTGTCTTTTGGAAAGGAGCAGCTGGGACAGAGGCACTCTGGTGTCCTGACTTTCTTCCCCGGAGTATTGGTCTGCTTAGTTCCTTGTTGGAGAAGATTGAAGAAACCCCATCAGGCCGGTTATGCTTGTGTGCTCTTGCTGAAACAGGGGGAGTGGGGAGGGGGAGGAGGGGAGGTTATCGCCTAAACCCAATCTCAGGCAGATGAGGTCAGGTTCCATGCTGATCTCACAAAAACTGATGCTCACCACACCACGTAGGAAAAACTGCAGCTAGAAGATTTTAAGATAATATTGCTTTGTGTGGAGTAACTTCCATGGACACCGGGGCTTATGCCCTCGATTTCTGTAAGGACTTCTCCCAGTTTTTATTGGGAGCACAAAGCTTAAGGACTTGGGGGCAGGGTACTCTGTGTCTCAGTGTAAGAGAAGTGCCCTGTGTCCACACTGGAAAGTCCTTTAATGTTGCTGTTGTCCAGACATCCATTTTTAGAGAAACTAAAATTCAGGTAGATGTGCCTGAGTTCACATGGCATTATCAAAACTGAGCTCTTGGCCCCTTGACCCGTCCAGTGCTCTCCACGTTCTGTCTTGTAGGACAGCTCTACTCCAGCCCAAAGTAAGCTGCCCTCGGCTTCTTGAGACCTTGTAACTAAGCAGATTCCCAAGAAGTCCTGGCCCTCAGGGACTGTGAACCAACCTGCAGAACTCCAGGTGGAGGGAAATGGTTAGGCCAGTTGAGTTTGCAAAACACATGGGGCAGGGGGGAACAGATCTAGCCTGTCATTTAAGAACAGAGCTCAAAAGCCCCAGTGGGAGGTGCACTGTTGTCCTGGAATGTAAATTCTCATGAAGTGGGCAGGCCTGTGATCTCTGGTCAGATCCCGCTTCCTGGCGATCCTGAAGGTTGTGTCATTCGGCCCTGGCTCCAGGTTTCTGTTACCCAGCTGGTCCGGCTGAAGGGCAGGTGAGCTGACAGGGTCCTGGGGGACACGGTGCTTCAGGGTGCCTTCTCACTCCTTCTGCTGTAACTGACTGTTTCCAAGTTGAGGGTGGGAAGGAGAAGGTCCCAAGTGGAATTCAGCCCGCAGCAAGGAGAGCCCTGTTCCTGAGGCAGCTATGTCCGCAGTAGGCATCTCATCTAGCCTGTCTCTTCTGACACAGACCCTCATGCTGCCTCCACTCATTGAGCACATTTGCCAGTGACGGGAAGGGAGAGGACCCCCTTGTTACCGTGTTATATTTCTCATCTGCTATGCTCATCGGAGTGTATTTTGGGATATATGGGTTGTTTTTTTTCCCCATTTTGTAACTGCCTTATTGAAAAGTAAGTGCCCTTCCATTCCAGGCGTCCTCATATTGTACTTGTTTCCTGCCAAATTGGGGGGATTGTTTGTATTTTAATTTTGTAATCTATGGCTCTGTACTGTTGAAAGGCTCTCCATCCTGTGGGGTCTCCTTCATATGCATTGACTTTCCATGTTGCAATATCACAGATGGGATGGCCCGACTTTTGCTCTCAATAAACAATCTGAATGAGTAAGAGACACTCTGGCTTTCTATTGAGAATTCAGACGCTCTGACTTCCATACTTGGCCCCTGGCTGTGTGTTACAGTGACTGATGACAGTGGTCTGTCCTCCCAGCTCCCACCGAGTGAGTTTAGAAACCAGCAGATGAGGCCGGGCTTAGTGGCTCAGCCTGTAATCCCAAGCTTTGGAGGCCAAGGTGAGTGGATTGCCTGAGCCCGCGGGTTCGAGACCCACCTGGGCAACTTGGCAAGACCTCATCTCTACAATAAATCAAAAAATTAGCCGGGCGTGGTAGCGCGTACCTGTAGTTCCAGCTACTTGGAAGGCTGAGGCGGAAGGATCACCGGAGCCCAGCAGGTCGAGGCTGCGGTGGCCGGGAGCGTGCCACTGCACTCTAGCCTGGGCGACAGAGTGAGACTCCAACTCAAAAAATAAAAATAAAAAAGAAACCAGCAGATGAGTTCCAGGTTTCAGTCCCTTGCTGCCACTCACTCACTGGGGAGAGGTCAACTGGGTCCAGCCACCCAAGGCTGGGCCTGCCTTCCATGTCATGTGGCAGGTACCTGGGCAAAGAGTTGGCTCGCAGGGGCTATGGTTATCCATCTATAAGATGGGGTGCATGCTGAAAGGCTTGCAGAGGCCAACTGCAGCCTAGACAGCTTAGGTTCCCACCAAGATCAGCTGCTGCCCTGTGGGAGTGCCAGCCCTGCCAGCCCTGTGTGGCTGGGTCTTGTGATTTAGCCAGAGGAGCTGGAAATCCACACCTTTATGTCAATACCCTCACATTTAAATGTCTCACAGACTTAATAACAGAGTGCAGGCCAGGCTTGGTGGCTCAGCCTATAATCCCAGCACTTTGGGAGGCCGAGGCGAGTGGATTGCTGAGCCTGCAGGTTCGAGACCAGCCTGGGCAACATGGTGAGACCTCATCTCTACAATAAATCAATATGGTGAGACCTCATCTCTACAATAAATCAAAACTAGCTGGGCGTGGTAGTGCGTGCCTGTAGTTCCAGCTACTTGGAAGGCTAAGGTGGAAGGATCGCCAGAGCCCAGCAGGTCAAAGCTGCAGTGGCCGGGAGTGTGCCACTGCACTCCAGTCTGGGTGACAGAGTAAGACTCCAACTCAAAAAAAAAAAAAAAAAAAGAGTGCAGACTAGAGTTTCTTTAACTCCAGTAGAGCCTTGCTATTTAAAGTTGGTCCAGGCAAGACACAGTGGCTCACGCCCATAATCCCAACACTATGGGAGATTGAGGTGGGAGGCTTGAGGCCAGGAGTTTGAGACCAACCTGGGCAACATAGCGACACCACCCCCCTTCCATGTGTACAAAAAAAAAAATTAACCAGGCTTGATGGTGCATGTCTGTGGTTCTAGCTACTCAGGAGCCTGAGACAGGAGGATAGCTTGGGCCAAGGAGGTCAAGGCTGCAGTGAGCTATGATTGTACCACTGAGCTCCGGTGAGGGCAACAGAGTGAGACCTTGTCTCTTATAATAATAATAATAAATAAATAAAAGGTAAGTTGACCGGCCAGGCACCCACTGAGTCAGGCAATGCCTGCCATAATTCCCCAGGCAAGTCGCTGCACCTCACAGTTTGAGAAACCAGGGAGGGCTATGTGACTGCCTTCCTGACGGAGGCCCCCAAAGCCCGGTGGGACAAAGCCCCTGGCCAGCTTCATGGGCTGGGAAAGCGCAGAGGGAAGCCCCAGGCTTGGGTCTGCCATTTAGAGTCTGTCACAAATGCCCCTGTCCCACACCTGTGTCCTCAGCAGAATGAAAAGGAAGAAATGTAATACATATTTTTCCTTATCTTCTTAGTTAAATAGGTGCAATATGTCCTAGCTCTAAAACTGTAAACTTTGTCGGTATTATAAAGGGGCAGATCCTCCCCTCTTCCTCCTCCTCCTCCTCCCCTCCTCCCTTCCCCTCCCCTCCTTCTCCATTCCCACTCACTCCCCTGTAAGGGGTGCAGAGGGCAACTTTCAGGAGATGTCTGTGAGGGCAGGGAGCCCGCTTGCCAGGTTGTTGCTGAAGGACACCCTCACTGACGGGTCCCTGAGTTGGTTTCCTTTAGAAAGCAAACGAAGCTCCAGCTTGCCTACCATGTCCTCTTGTACTGGAGACACAAATACACCACTTTGTCCGTGCCTGGCCAGCCGCCCCTGCCCTTTTACACCGCATCTCCCCTCTAAGGGCAGCTGCTGTCCTCAGACCCATCCCCGAGCTGTGCAGAAGCGCTTTGTCCCCAAACTTCCCCCAAATAGCTGACCCCCTGCTGGAGTAAGCATCCCCTGAGAATCCAGACACAGGTCTGAAGGGAAGGAAGAACCCCACGTTCCTGTCCCGGCAAAGGAGAGTGTCAGGGGGAGCCAGACACTTTTTTTGCAAGAGAGCTTTAGAGTATTGATCATCTGAGGCCCCGTGTTTATGATAGTGACACTTGCCGCCCCCACTCCTAGGAGAATCCCCCAAGAACTCTGCTGCAATGCCGGTTCCCGGGTCCCGAGGCCAGATCTTCAGGTTCAGAGACTAAATCCTAGTAATATGATTTTTTAAATTTCTCTGGGTAAGGTTAAACTCAAAGTTGAGAAACACTGATCTTGTCCAAAGGTTTCCCAACCCCAGTCCAGAGATAAACAACTTTGGCATCATCTAAACATTGGCTTAAAGTCCCCCTTTGCCTAGGTGTGGTGGCACTTGCCTGTAATCCCAGAGCTTTGGGGGGCCGAGGGGGAAGGATTGCCTGAGGCCAGGAGTTCCAGACCAGCCTGGGCAACATAGTGAGACCCTGTCTCTACAAAAAATTAAAAATTAGCTCAGTATGGTGGCACACACCTAATAGTTCCAGCTACCAGGGAGGCTGAGGCAGGAGGATTGCTTGAGCCCAGGAGGTCGAGGCTTCAGTGAGCCATGATGGCACCTCTGCACTCCAGCCTGGGCGACACAGAGTAAGACCCCATCTCTTAACAAAAAACAAACAAAAAGTTCCCAGAGATCTACTAAATGAGAAGTGAAGCCCAGGAGACTATGCTACAAAATGCCCTCCAGAGGTCAGGAAAGTAGCTGCATTCAACATCAAGCGGCTCAGAGGTGTCAGAGCCTGTGACGTCTACAGCCACAAAGACACTATTTTTATTCTTGTTCTTTTTTTTTTTTTTTTTTTTTTTTTTTTAGTTAGGGTCTCACTCTGTCACCCAGGCTGGAATGCAATGACATGATTGATCACGGCTCACCACAGCCTCGACCTCCTAGGCACAGGCAGTCCTTCCGCCTCAGCCTCCCGAGTGGCTGGCACTAGAGGCACATGCCACCATGCCCGGCTAATCTTTTGTAATTTTTGTAGAGCCAAGGCCTCGCTACGTTGCCCAGGCTGGCCTTGAACTCTTGGGCTCAAGTGATCCTCCCATCTCGGTCTCCCAAAGCACTGGGATTACAGGTATGAGCCACCGCACCTGGCCAAAGACACTATTGAGACAAATCACACTAATGCATGATCTTCGTTCTGGATGAAATCAGAATGAAAACACTCCACAGTTCCCAGCACAAGACCTAGCATGGAGGAGGATGCCATAAATGTCTGGGGCTGAGTCTTCTGTTCAGGAGACTGTTTTTTAGTCTACAAGGATCTTCCACATCCAGGAATAACAGAGTGCCCGGCAGACAGCGTGAAGATAGTTTCACGTGCATTAATTCATTTAATCTCACTATAATCATTAAAGCAGGAACTGTTACCGCCTGTGTTTATGGAGGTGTAAATGTAGTCTTGGGGAAGTTGAGGAACTTGCCCAAGTAACAGTGAAACCTAAGGGCACTCCCGGGATTGGATCCAAGGCTCTTCTGGCTCCAGGGACACGACTGTCAAGTTCACCTTCAAAGAACTGAGTGCCAAGCTCTGAAGCAGTGCAGCCACAACAGCCCCTGGTCCCAGGCAACTGGATTTACTAAACTTTAATGAGGGATTCCGAGAAGTCACTAAGACTCTAGTTAGGAAATTTAATAGGGTTTAATGGAGGTTAACAAGGTACATCCAACCTTCTAGCCAGGTTTTAACTTACCGGAGCTGAACAGAGATTAACAAGCCTGGGAGGTGTAAAGGCACCTGCATGATTTAATGGGGTTAATGAAACTGTCAGAGGTTGGCTGAGAGGGACGGGGCCAGAGCACGTGCTGTTAACAGTCAATCCGGTGAGGTCAACAGACATTTATTAAACAGCTGAAGCCCGCCCTGCCCTGCCCTGGGCACTGCAGGGGTGGCAAGTAAAAAAAGGCCACAACCAACACACCAACCATGATTAGGCCTGGCTGGTGGGTTGTAGAATGAATTTGATTTTCTCCTTTGTGCTTTCTTTTCTTTTCTTTTCTTTTCTTTTCTTTTCTTTTCTTTTCTTTTCTTTTGAGTTGGAGTCTCACTCTCGCCCAGACTGGCTCCCAGCCACCGCAGCCTCGACCTGCTGGGCTCCAGCGATCCTTCCGCCTCAGCCTTCCAAGCTGGAACTACAGGCACACGCTACCACGCCCGGCTAATTTTTTGATTTATTGTAGAGATGAGGTCTCGCCAAGTTGCCCAGGCGGATCTTGAACCTGCAGGCTCAGGCAATCCACTCACCTCAGCCTCCCAAAGTGCTGGGATTACAGGCTGAGCCACCGAGTCCGGTCTCTTTTCTTTTTAAAGACAGGATCTTGCTCTGTCACCCAGGCTGGAGCACAATGGCGAGGTTGTAGCTCACTGCGGCCTCGAACTCCTGGACTCAAGCGATCCTTCTGCTTCAGGCCCCCAAGGAGTTGGAACTACAGGTGGACACACACCCGACTAATTTTTTATTTTTAATTTATAGAGATGAAGTCTCACTATGTTGCCCAGGTTGGTCTCGAACCCCTGGCTTCAAGCAATCCTTCTGCCTTAGCCTCCCAAAGTGCTAGATTACCACTGTACCTGGCCTTTGTGCTTTCTTGATATTGTCTAAACTGTTTTTAACAGGCATGAATCATTTTCACCATAACTGTAAAATAGCAACACAGTTTTTTTCAAGTGTCCTCAAATCACTTTTTACCTGGTGGCCTAGTTTATAGTACATATTCCCGAAATGTATAGAAAATCGTAAGATAAGTAAAAGCAATGACAACAATGCAACCTCATATCTAGGCAGGCACTTCAGCGTTGTAAAGACGGCGTCCCATGATCTCCGTGGGTTTTTGCCACACACTATGAATTAGTGATATCCAAGGTCACCCTGGGGGTGTGGAAGCCGAAGCAAATCCTCATCTTCTGCTTCAGGAATTGGTACCATTTTGTCACTGAGCACGTACCATGTGACGGGCCCAGTGTTCAGCACTTTCCATGCCTTGGCAGCCCCATGGGGTGCGCAAACAGAAGGGTGAGAGGGCTTGTCCAAGGCCCCCCAGGACGTGGTGGGGACGACAGTCGAACACAGGTCCCAGCGTCCATGCCGCCTGCTATTTGGGCAAGACAGTATTTCTTTTCTTTTTCTTTTTTTAATCAACTTTACAATGTATATATTTAAGGAGAAAATACAGCACTCTGGGTAGTTGTAGCGTTAAGATCATGGACTGGGAAGAAAAAAAGCCAGTGCAGGAAATTGAAGGAGAGAGGTGTGAGAGAAACCACCGAGTCCTGCCCCTTCACCCAGAGCAGTGGAGCAGAGGTTTCGTGGGACAACCCGCATGTGTGTCCAGGGAGCACAGAGGATCCTCGAAGTGTCAGTCGTGGACGAAGGAAAGGCCTTATTCAAGATAGGAATCAGAAATAGCTCAGCCCATCTTGCTGGGCTTTCTTGGTCTGGTAGTTAGATAATGTCAAGGCCTGGTTTTCGAGAGGCAGACTTCGAAATACTCGCAAGTGAACGTAAACATGGCCACCGATGTGAACCTTGATGAAATAGATGTTCCTGTGACCAGCTGGCTCTTGAAGGACATCGCCTTAAAGAAAGGGAACGTCTTATTTTCCTTCTTTTCAAGTTAGGACGTCACCAGGTCAGCAATGTGCTGGATCTCGTCCATGGCGGACTGCGTGCTGGTGGGTGCCCCGCGGATCATCTGGGTAGCAATGAAAGGAAAACAGCAAGGGGACTTGGAGGGAAGGGACCAGACTCAGCGAGAGGCACGAGCTGGGGAGGTGACCTGCGGGACACGCTGGCCCAGTGAACCCGCGGTGGCTCCTGAAGACAGTATTTTAAGGAGTGTTGTTCAGAGCAGTGAAGACCTAAAAACAGCCCGTATGTTAAATTACAGGGGACTGGAGTTTGTTTTTTCAGAGACAAGGTCTCGTTGTCACCCAGGCTGGAGTGCAGTAGCACAATCATAGCTCACTGCAGCCTCGACTTCCTGGGCTCCAGTGATTCTCCTGCCTCAGCCTCCCAAGTAACTGGAACTACAGGTGCCACCACCACTCCCGACTAATTTTATTTGTTTTTTTCCCGTAGATACAGGGTCTTGCTATGTTGCCTCGGCTGGTCTCAAACTCCTGGGCTCAAGCCATCTTCCCACCTTGGCCTCCTGAGTTTCTGGGACTGCAGGTCACCGTGTCTGGCTAATGTTTTTAAATTATTTTTTTATAGAGACAGGATCTCACTGTGTTGACTAAGCTGGTCTCAGACTCCTGGCCTCAAGCAATCCTCCTGCCTCGCCTTCCTGTAGCACTGGTATTACAGGTGTGAATCACTGCATGTGGCCATGGTTTTAAAATGTTATACATATGTCACAATTGTGAAATAAGATTTAATGACAAGCTGGGCTCGGTGGCTCAGCCTGTAATCCCGCGCCTTTGGGAGGCTGAGGTGAGTGGATTGCCTGAGCCCGCGGGTTCGAGACCCGCCCGGGCAGCGAGACCTCATCTCTACAATAAATCAAAAAATCAGCCGGGCGTGGTAGCGCATGCCTGTAATTCCGGCTACTTGGAAAGGCTGAGGTGGAAGGATCGCCAGAGCCCAGCAGGTCGAGGCTGCGGTGGCCGGGAGCGGCCACTGCACTCCAGTCTGGGCGACAGAGTGAGACACACACACACAAAAAAGATTTAATGACAGAAAGACACACATGCATATCAGCTTATAAAGCATATATATATATATATATTCACTTGTATATTCTATGAGTATTTGTATGTATACTGTAATATGCATATATATACACACGTTATATATGTGTGTCTATACATACATACTTGTGTCTGTGACTGTGGCTATATTTACAGGCATATCAAAGCATCTACTTACCAACTCCATGTCTAGCCACACTCTGTGTGATTCAGAGGAAGGGGAGATAGGAAGGAAAGGGCATTCTGAAAACCGAGAGAGCTTCCTGGAAGAAGAGAAAGACCTTGCAAGGAAGACCTGAGCAAGACCTTGAAGAAATAGGTTTGAGGAGATGGCAGTGAGGGCAAGTCCAGGCCGACACGAGGAATGGGGAGCAGAAAGCCTTAAGCCAGAATGAGGAGCTTGAGCTTTGGAGGCCCCGAACCTATTATTAAAAACCAAACCAGGCTGGGCACAGTGGTGCACGCCAGGAATCCCAGCACTTTGGGAGACCGCGGTGGGAGGGTTGCTTGAGCACAGGAGTTTGAGACCAACCTGGGCAACATAGCAAGACCCCATGTCTGCAAAAAAAAGAAAGAAAAAATAATCAGGTGTGGTGGCACACGCCGGCAGTCCCAGCAACTCAAGAGGCTGAGATGGGAGGATGGCTTGAGCCCAGGAGTCGGAGGCTGCAGTGAGCCTTGATCGCACCACTGCACTCCAGCCTGGGACAGAGCGAGACCCTGTCTCTACAAACAAACAGTGAAATACAGTCATAAAAATGTGTGTGCCGTATGCCAGCTGTGTGTGCTGTATGGACCTTGGGGATTTCAGAACAGTTCGGACTCAAGAGTAGAAAGCAGTCATGCCACTGCTGAGATCCTAGTTCTGTGCCCACCCTGCTTCCGAGGAAGGAGCCGGGCATGATGGTTCTGGAAGCCTCAGAGAAGCCAATGAGGCTTAGCAGATGTAATGAGCTTAATTAAGCTAAGACCACTAATGAGACTTTCCGGGGGCTCCTGGTCATGAACAAGATTGCGCTCTGCTAAGTGAGCGGTGGTAAAGCACCTGCCCGCCCAGACCCTCTCCTGCCCACGTGAGGGGGGCGTGGCGTGGACCAGGCTTCAGGGAGAGCCATCGGGCAGCTGGGTGGGGACTACCTGGGCGGGGCTCAGCCTCTATCACAGCCACAAGTGGCTGCCAGAAGGTGAAACTGTGTCTAGTGATGCTTAGGGACGCTCAAAGAATCAGGATTGAGGGAGGCTAGGCCTCCTCCCAGCCTGCCTCCTGAAGCTTCTCTAAACTAGATGAAGTTGAACTTGGCTGAGTCCATTCAAGCAGTTCCATGGAGGCTCCTTCCTCCTCATCTTGTCTCTTGTTACCAACATTTTCAAATGCATGCTATTCCCATTTCTATCTAGGAATATTTCCAAAGCTGGATAGGGAAAGATGGTCAGGTTGGCAGACCATGCGGAAATCTAGTTATTATCTTGTAAGCATCTGCTAGGAAGTAGACACCATGCTAGAATATGTCTAGGGTTAAAATCTCCACACAAACCTGCCAAGAAGCTATTATTCCTCATTTTCAGATGAGAAAATTAAGCTCAGAGAGGTAGGGTGACTCACCCAGGTGAGCTGTGATCAGATCTGTGTCAGTCTGACTCCCCCATGCGCCATGCAACCTCCACCACAGAGAGAAGACGTAGACCATGCTGGGGAGATGGAAGAGCCATGAACGCTACCAAAATAACTCAGAATCCCAGCAACCGGGCTGTCTGGTGCCGTGGGAAACTGCCTTCTGCATGTGGTTAGCCCTTGCAGTGGTGACAGGAGGGTTTTGAGTCACCAAGAGAGAGGGAAGTTTTGTTCAGTGGCTTCTATTCGAAGGAACAGGAAAATGTGTGATGCATGTTAGACTTGACACAGTAAGGAAACACAGACCCCTGCCCCCAAGGTGCCTTCAGGAAAGACCTAAGAGATTTGGATGGCAGAACCCCAGTGCCTCCAGGACTCCTGGTTCCATGAACTTGCTGTGTCCTTTCTCTGCACTCCTGAGCTGCCAGAGAAAATTAAAGACTCGGGCTCTGGGCCCACCTTGCGTGGAGGAGTCTGTGGTTCTCGCTGGTTTCTCTGCACTGAGAGTGCAAAGGAGGGAGCATGGCCGCCAGGTGGCGCCCTCCCCATGGTCGGTGGCAGCCCCAGACCCCGTGGGCCGGCTCTGGGGGTACTGGGGGTACAATCCTGTGATTGGCGAATGCTGTGATTCATACCATTGTAAAAAATCCTAGACAGTCAATGCTAAAAGGGACTTAGATGTTTGGTCCCACCCCCTCGTTTGTACAGATGACACTGAGGTCCAGGGCGGTCGAGGAAGTGTCCAAGATAGCACAGCAAAGTGAACCCCTTCTCTTGATTTCTAGGATTCTACCCTCAGCCAAGAGCCTGGTTCCAGGGGGCTGGGACACTGGGATACTCCCTTCCTCCTCCTTGTCATGCTCTGTTGCTTTCAAAGCAGGCCCCGCCTCTATCCCAACTCACATCCGTGTGTACACACACACACACACACACACACACACATACACACACACACACACACACACACACCCCCGCCAGGCTAAGAGCTCAGCAAACATCATCTAATCATTACTGGATTACTGGTCCTCACAACGGGAGGGTTTCTGGGAGCAATCCTGTTTTCCCTTTGACAGAACAGTGCACTGGGGCTCAGAGAGGTTTAAAAACCTGCCCGATGCCACACTGCTCATGTAACCACCTCATCTGGTGGTGAGTGCAGGCCTGGAGGATAGTCTAGACCTCCCTCTTGACCTTGACCAGGTCTCTTGTGCTTTACAAGTGTTCTCTATGGTTCAAAACACTTTCAGAGACCTTTTCCCATGTTTAGCCTGACAAGAGCCTGTGGGGGAGAAGAAGGGTTTTGTGAGTCCATCTCAGGGATTAGAAACTGAGGCCCAAGGAGTTGGTTGGCCCAGGGTCATGTGACTCATAATAGACTTGGGTCTGGAGTTGGGGGTGGGGGAACACGCCAAAGGACATGCCACATCTCACCACCCAACTACAGCCCCTCTGATGTCCCTGGGAGTCATGGAACTCCAGGGCTAAAATCGCAGGTTTGGGAGCTGGATGGGTTTGGCCCTGCCACGTAATCATTAAGTGACTGAATAAATGGCTTACCCTCTGTGTCCGTTAGAAGGACGTGAGCCCAATTGTGTTGAGAACTGCTGCCAAATACACAGTAAATGGTCAGTAACATTACATTAACATCCATCACTGATATAATGAATTGAAGCCCTATGTTTAATACTCCTGCTCCCCAGGCCTTTGGACCTGCATTGTCCAGGGTGGTAGCCACTAGCTGTTTGTGGCTATTAAGTACTTGAAATGTGGTCCCAACTAAGATGCGCTTTAAATATAAAATATACCTCTCACCCAATTTTGAAGGCATAGTATATTGAAGGAAAAAAAGAACGTAAGTGATCTCATTAATACTTTTTAGACTGATTTCAGATTCTATTTTGAGGCTAGGCTTGGTGGCTCACACCTGCCAACCCAGCACTTTGGAAGACTGAGGCAGGTGGATTGCTTGAGCCCAGGAGTTTTGAGACCAGTCTAGGCAACATAGTGAGACCTGGTCTCTACCAAGAAAAAAAAAAATTTTTTTTTTAATTACACAGGCGTAGGCGGGCTCGGTGGCTCAGCCTGTAATCCCACACTTTGGGAGGCTGAGGTGAGTGGATTACCTGAGCCCACGAGTCCGAGACCCACCTGGGCAACTTGGTGAGACCTCATCTCTACCATAAATCCAAAAAATTAGCCGGGCATGGTAGCGCACGCCTGTAGTTCCAGCTACTTGGAAGGCTGAGGCGGAAGGATCGCCGGAGCCCAGCAGGTCGAGGCCGCGGTGGCCAGGAGTGTGCCACTGCTCTCCAGTCTGGGCGACAGAGTGAGACTCCAACTCAAAAAATAAAAATAAAAATAAATTACACAGGCGTGGTCATGCACACCTGTAGTCCTAGCTATCTGGGAGGCTGAGGCAGAAGGATCACCTGAGCCCAGGAGGTTGAGGCTGAGGTGAGCTGAGATCACGTCACTGTACTCCAGCCTGAGTGACAGTGAGACTCTGATTCTAAAAAAAAAAAAAAAAAAGCAAGAAATTATATTTTGGATATATTGAGTTAAAATATATATATATTATTATTAGAAATAGTTTTGCCTATTTCTTTTCATGTTTGTAAAGTGGCTGCTAGAAAATTTTTAATGACATGTGTGACTCACATTTATGGCTTGGGTTATATTTCCACCAAAGTCAGTGGAATGCAGCACTGCCTCCAACGGCCTCAGAAGGTCAGCGCCTGCAGCCTGCCCACCCATCAGCTGACCTTAGTGATGCACAATATAAGAGCTTCCAACCTGGGCTCCACTCACTGGCTGTCTTGCTTCTCCAAAACAAGCAAACAAATCAAAATAAACCCTTGACACCTCACAAGGCTGTTGTGAGGATTAAATAAAATAATAAAAATAGCTCTACCATGGGCCACATGTGAAGTTCTTATTTCAAGCCTTACATACCCCAGGAAGCAGACGCCGTGATCTCTCTAGTTTTGTCAGTAGGGAAATGGAGGTTCAGAAATGTTTAGTAACTCTTGGCCAGGGCATTGTTCTAGAGCCTGCACTAGACATAGGGATCAAGTAAACAAATGGAAGCATACAACTCTCCCTGTGACCTTGGGCAAGTCCTTCTCCTTTGTGAGCCTCAGTTTCCAAACCCTCTGTGAAATGAGGGAGATGGCCTCTGAGGTCTCAGTATTATGAGGTGCTCTGGGCATTTCCGTGATCTTAAGACTCCAAGACTCCTCCAAGGTCCGATGCTCTCGGTTGTCCATTCTGTGGGGATAAATGTATATTTCTGTTTGTTTTAATAACATTTGTGGGAGCTGTATATAGTGTTTATGTCTGCTTACATTAGACGCTGTGTATTATAGTTAAGAGTCTTTGACCATTTCCCATATAAACCTTGTTTTTTATGGGTTTGGGAGAGCTCAGCTGTAAAAACTTAGCTGAAAAAAAATCTTTTTTTTAACAAATTGGGTTTAAATCAGGAGGCTGATTTCAGACATTTAAGGGCATGCATGCTTTTTCTTCCCAGTCACTTTTCATTTAGAGATTGGCTGATGGCATAGTTTCGTTTCTTTTCTGAAGACTCTAAGCCTGACCACTGGCCGCAGGGAGGAAAGGTGCCCGGGGCTGCTTTCCAAGAGGGCCCTGGGTGGGGACCTGCAGACCTGCCAACCTCTGATGGGCTGTGTCACCCTGAACTGGTCACATCAGCTCTCTGGGGCTCTCTTCCAGATAACACGGAAGAGAATGTGCTCACAGGATGGAAGCACCGAGGAAGGGCACTTGCACTCTGCAAATCCCTGGAATCAGAATGTGACAGGCAGGAAGGAACCTGGTGCCCACCCTCTTCCTCATTTCGTAGATGGGATTCACTCAGATTCCTGACCCGGGAACAAGGTTCCAGAAGGCTGGAGTTGGAGTCCCAGAGCCCTCCACTTAATACCTTCCTTCCTTTTTTCTCTACTTTGGGGCCCGGGGAAGATCAGACTGAGAGAAGCAGTATTTGGGTGCAGATGTATGTATACACACACACACACACGCACGCACGCGCACACACACTCTGGAGATGTTCAGATATGGGCAAAATCAAGCCTCTGAAGGTGACCAGACCTGCGCCAAGCTTGATCCAAGTGCAATCTGCCTTGTTCACCTCACAGAACCCTGAGAGACTCAGAGAAAATAATGCATGCTGAGGGCTTTAAGTAGTTTGCATCATCAATGTTAGCTGCTATTATTTCATTCATCAATCGGTTTCCAATGAAAGAAAAAGACTGAATTTGCTGTGTGGAAGGAATACTAAACTCTTCAAGACAAATATTGACTATTGCATGTTATTTGACTGTTATTATTAGGGTTCTTTCTTATTCATTGTTTAGACCCACATGCCTAGTATGCAGTGAGCACTCAGTAAATGTATGTTGGAGAAGTGCTGGGTTGTTGTTTTGTTTTGTTTTTAGAGACAGAGGGTCTCACTCTGTTGCCCAGGCTGGAGTGCAGTGGCATGATCACAGCTCACTGCAGCCTCAGCCTCCTGGGCTCAGGCGATCCTTCTGCTTCAACCTCCCCTTCTACCTCAGCCCAGTAGCTTGCAGGCTTGGGCCACCATGCCTGGCTTCCCCCCCCCCCACCTCCAGAGGTCTTGCTATGTTGCCCAGCTGGCCTCAAAATTCTGGCTTCAAGCCATCCTCCTGCCTTGACCTTCCAAAGTGCTGAAGTTACAGGTGTGACCACCACCACGCCCTACCTGAATGCTGTATTGAAAGTATGCTGGTGACAGAAGAAATTAGAAGGAAGTAGCAGCTTAATTTTTATTGCACAAGTAATACTTATTCATTATAAATATATTAGAAAAATACAGCTGAGCAGAAGGAAAAGTTAAAATTACCCTTATTCCCACAAGTCGGAGGAAGAGGTGTATATGCATATCCTGATGTATATTCTTCCACTTTTTCTCCATGAATGGCATTTCTTCATTTTTACATAAAGGAGGTCACAGCAGTGTTTAGTAATGTGGGAAGGGATTTTCTCACTTAACATGTCATGAACAATTTCCACGTCAATTTCCACATCTTCCCCGGCCGGCCGAGCCGGCCCACCGCCCTGCTGGATTTATTTGGCTGGTTCTGCAATTACAGCGTCTCAGGGTTCTTTTCTACTTTTCACTGCTTCATAAGGCTGGTCCTGTAGTGAAAGCTTTCCGGCGTCAGGGAGCGTTTCCTCATGGTGAACTCCTGGCATTTACTTTTTCAGTTCGTAACCATCCCATTTTCCCCTGTATTAAAAAACAAAAAAGACGATGGATTTCATTCAGAAATACCAAACGATGACACGGCTTCTGCCGCAGCCAGAGGAGGCGTCTGGCACACGGCGTTGAGACCTGGGGAGAGGAGGAGAAAGTCCACGGCAGGCTCCGAAGCCATTTCCAAAGGCGGGGTGGGCCTCCGGAGGGCCGTGTCGGTGGGAAGAGCCCCAGGGCCCCTGGGGGTGTGGAGGGCCCCTGGGGAGACTCACTGCCCTCGGCTGGGCCTCTGCGGCTGTGGACGGGACGGAGCTGGGCTGCAGCTCGGCGCCGGCGCGCGGGAGCGAGGCTTGGGGAAGGCGGGGGAGTGTCCGGT
>NW_007067605.1:90994-93343 GCF_000164805.1 Carlito syrichta
CTTTCCCAGGGGCCCGACCCCCCTGCGGCCGCGGGCGGCGGCCGGTACCCCTCTCCTCTCCCCGGCCCGAGGAAGGAGGGCCCGGTGCGCATTCTTTCCGTGCCTCGGATGCTTCGCGGCGCTAAAAATAGGAGCGGCAGCCGGGACCTGCGTGCAGCCGCGGTCGGCCTGGGCGCTGGGCTGGAGTCCCGGGTTCGAATCTAGATCCGGTCCCCTGCGTGCTGCGGGGACCTCGACGCCGGGGACTGCTCCCAGAGTCTCCATTTCTCCAAGCGCGCCAAAATTTCTAAAGAGATTCCCAGTGCTTGGAAAGAAAGAAAGAAAAGAAAGAAAGAAAAACTTTGGGGTTTCCTTCCTGCGCCTCCCCAGGGGCCCTGGGCCTCAGGCCGGGCACTGAGGCCGGGGAAGGGGTGCGTCGGGCCGGCTCATTACCGCCAAGTGTTGCCCTAGTTAAATCGCGGGCCTGTTTGATCTGGCGGCGGGTGGCGAGAGGGAAAAAAGAGGAAAAGTAGGGGGGCCAGAGCCGAGAGGAGCTCACACCTCCCCCACTGTTTCCCCGCGCCCATAAAACACCTTTTATTAACTCCTTCGCGTCCGGAAGGGCCCGCGTGGCCCCTCAGCCCCCGCTACGGTGTTTACAGCCGGGACTAATGGGGTCCCATATTCACCCCGACGCCGGGACGAGGCGCCTGGGGCACGTCCGGGGCCCCACGAGGCCCTGCCGCGGCGTGCCCGGGGTCTCCTTTCCAGTCCCCGAGCCGAGAGCTCAAGCTCCAGGTGCGGGGAGCGAAGGCGCCGAGGTACCCCCGCCCTCCCCGCCTCGCCGCAGGAAGCGCCAAGGAACAGCCGAGGGCGCCCCCCGCCCCCCCCAGTCCCAGGGCGGGTGTGGGTGCTTGGGGGACACCGAGGGGCCCAGCACGGCGCCGAGCGCCCGGCTGCACGCACACAGAGCTAGTGATCTGCGCCCCGGCATTCTTATTTTTATTATTCGCGGACTCGTAAACGATCCCGGTCGCCCGCATCCCAGTGTAGCCCAGCACCGTCCGCGCCCTCGGGGCAAATGCACCCGAATTTCTTCACACCCGCACCCAGCCGTGGGCGCGCCTGCGGGGACACAAGACCGGCTCTTCCCACACGAGCGCCCTATTAGGACGCACACACGCACACAGCCCTTGCTTCGCTTTCAGCCACGTTTGTTGAGTGCTTTGTTGGCCAGCAACCTAACTGCCGGCGCTTCAGCGTGAGCACTAAGCTCGCTGTACTCACGTGTGTCGTCGTGGCTGCTGGGCAGACAGGCCCGGTGCGAGCGACTGCGCCGTCCCGTGTGCGCCTACGTGTCCCGAATCTCACGCGCACGACAGGCACCCTGCCACGAAATGCCGGCCATCTGTGTGACGCCCCGTCCCCCCGATACTCCCCCCCAAACGCTGCCTCTAGACCCCAGTGTGCCGGCGCCAAGCAAACCCAGGCCAGCGCCAACACCTGCCCGCGAAGGCCGCAGCCCGGCCTCTCTGGGTCGAATTCGTGTTGAGTCTTCGTTTCTCCGGGTTCCCGCAAGTCGCCCCGTCCCGCCCTTAGAGCCTAAGGAGAACGGTGCTCTTCGTTCTGGAAACGAATTCTAGAACCGCCCTTCCTGGACTTGAGGTGAAGTCTGGTTTGGTATTTCTCAACACAGGAGAAGCGGGAACAGCCTTTCCACCCAGCAGAAGCTGCGAGGCGCTGGGAAGCCGGAGCGAGACACCACTCGGGCTCCAGACACTTTTTATTTTTATTAGTCAAGAGCATAGATCTTGCTGGGGCAGAGGAAGGGGCTGTGAGTGGTCTTACAGATTTGAGGTAGAAAAAGGGTGGGGGCGGGAGGGTAAACAAACACCTGAGCACCACAGGCAGGTAGGTAGTTTAAATACATAAAAGCCTTCCAGCACAGGGGAAAGCTTTTATTTAGGAAGGAAGGAAGATGGATGGACGGGTGGAAGGAAGAAAGGAAAGAAGGAAGCCAGGAGAAAGAAGGAAAGGGGGGAAAGAAAGAAGAAAGAGAAGAAGAGAGGAAGGAGGAAGGAAGGAAGGAGAAAGGAAGGAAGGAAGGAAGGAGAAAGTGTTTCCCTTGGAACTACGAAGGAAGTGCAGCGACAAAAGGCAAATAAAATAAAAACCCCACTATCGGGAGGGACACGCCTCAGACGGCGGCCCTGCGTCTTCCCGCTTTCGTTCTCCTCCCGCGCAGAAAACTATCGATTTCTTATTGCATTTTGACTGGAGAAGAGGGTGCGGGGGGTTGGCACAGCGGGGGGCGGGGGGGAGAAAGAGCCGGGTGGGAGCGGAAGCGGCGCCCGGTTCTGATTCGCCCCA
>NW_007067605.1:93836-95364 GCF_000164805.1 Carlito syrichta
GGCCAGCCGGTGCGTCCCTTGATCCTCTTCTCGCCGGGGCCCAGAGCGGGAGCAAAGCCTTCGTGCGGCTGCTGCTGCTGCTGCCAAAGACACACACAAGAAGAGGGGCCGGTTTCAATTTCTCCGCCCGATCGCCCGGCGTCGGGCGGGGTGGGGGGAGAGGTGTCGGGGGCCCTGACGGGGCGCCTCTGCGTCAGTGACGGATCTCTGTTTGCGAAATCGGCAAACAGGCTCATAAATTTGCCTTTATGCGCCGAGTTCCTGGGACCCGGGCTGGGCCGGGCCGCCCCCCGGAGCTTTGGTGAGGAGCCTGTTCCGCGTCTGGCGAGGCTGACGCGCGTAGGCTTGGCTTTCGGCACGGAAGAGGCCGCGGGGGAGGGGGCTCGAAGGGAATGGGTGGGAGCCGACAGTTTTCCCGCTCGAGGACCAGCCGCCCCACCCCGCACCCCCTCCCACGTCCCGCCTGGCTTCCAACTCGGTTTGAACCTCGGGGCTTGGATACAGGGTTGGGTCGCCCGGCGCCGGCGCTGGGAGCCCGAGAGGTGAGGGGGAAAGGGAGAGTCGGCCGGGTCTCGCGCCCTCCCTCGCTCCTCTGGCAGCAGGAACCAGGCGGCGCTGCGTGGAGGCGGCATCGTGGGGGGCATCCGGACCCGCCCTGTAACTACTCCCACCCAGGCGCCGCCTAGGCCTGCATCTCCCCAGCCCGGGGCAGCCGTTTGGAGCCTCGATGGCTATCTGCGTTTTCCCGTGTCCCCCGGGCGAGCTCTCCTGGGGTGACCACAGGCCCTGGGGGATGGGTGAACCCGGCGGGGCTCTCGGATCGGCTCCACCGCGCGGTGGGCCTGAGTGCACCGATCCAGGGAAACGCGTTGGCCGGCCCGGAAGTCCCCGCGCGCTCGGAGGTCCCGGAGTCCAGGGCAGCGACCCCGAGCGCCAGAACGCGTCGCCCTACTGGAGCGGATCGAGAAAGGCCGAGAAGAGAGCGCCACCTCCGACGCCGAAAAGAGTGGCTCTGGCTAATTTTCACGCCAAGCTGCGGACTGAGGCCGCCCGCAGAACCAGCCCGCGCGAGGGCAGCGCGGGGGCCGCTCTGGAACGCGAGCAGAAGGCCTGGCCTGCGTGCGTCGCCTCTGCTCCACTTCCGACTCCTCGGGTAGGTGCTCTGTGCGTCCCGTCCCACTCGGGGCCTCGGTTTCCCTATTCTTACAATGACGGAAGAAGACTAGCCTCTCCAGCAGAGACCCTTGAAAACAGTGACTGAGCCCGTTACACACTCACACTCAAACCAACTAAAGGAACGCACGCCTAACCGGGCTTCCAGGAGAGTCCAGGGGTGGACCCGGACTTCTCCGGATTAGACACCAAATAGGCGGTGTGCGCATTTTCTCGGGGTTCCAGGTTTCCCACAGACCCTTCAAGGGGCCTCTGAGGCCCCGTCCGAAAGGGTTAAAGCCCTGGGCTCCGTCGCGAACACCGTCCCACCTCACGAATGCATCCGGCCACGAGCCCGCCTCCCTCCACGCACGCC
>NW_007067605.1:96822-97231 GCF_000164805.1 Carlito syrichta
AGGCCCAGGCTTGCCCACGCCCTGGACCGTGGCTGCCTCCCGTCCCCGCGGATCCAAGAAAAGCTGGAGGCGTCTGGCGCAAAGAAAGCCTTCACCAAGAGCCCGCCCTTTGATTTCACGGATAGGGAAACTGAGGTCTAGAGAAAGAAAGGTTGTTTCCAGACTCCCCAGAATTCACAATAGGAATTCCCGCAGTTTCCAGTCCCGAGCTCCTGCTGCCCCGAGAGTCCAGAGTCGTAGGAGCCCGAAGGTGAGGGGCGCTGCTGGAGTCAAGAGGGGCCCCCAGCGTCCTTCCCTAACACGTCCCCGCTCCCCCCTCGGTCACCTGCCCTCTCTGGCGAGACGGGGAGCCGCTGTGCGCGGGGTGGTCACCAGCCTGCCCATGCTGGCCGGCTCGCGGGCAGACGGG